>NW_018408629.1:1174093-1252724 GCF_002113885.1 Mizuhopecten yessoensis
GTAGCCCTTCACCCTAGCATGCTACTGACCAAATATCATCTCCCTGGGCAGTTTGGTTATTGAGAAGAAGTTGTTTAAAAGTTTTTAACATATTTGACCCCTTTGACCTTGAAAATACATGAAGGTCATTTATTTGAACAAACTTGGTAGCCCTTCATCCCAGTTTGCTTCTGGCCAAATATCATCACCCTAGGCCTTTCGGTTATTAAGAAGAAGTCGTTTAAAGTAAAATATTGACGCCGGACGACGGACGGACGACGGACGCCGCACCACGGCATAAGCTCACTTGGCACTTCGTGCCAGGTGAGCTAATAAATGTGTTTTGCACATACTTTTATCATGGTTATTTTAAGTGCTAATCGAATTCCAAGATGGTAAACTTTATATCTGAGATCGTCGTATTGATCTCTAAATTTCCATAATATTACATTTTTTTTACATGTTTTTTTTGTTTCTGTTTTTTTACTTCAAGCTGACAGAAAGTAACAAAGTTTTCAATCGAGATCAAAAACAAATAAGAACGTTTAATTGATTTTCTGGTTTTGAGATGTTCCCCAGTAACTATATTTCCCGGCTGACGTATCTAAGAAAGCCTAGCATTTTAGAATGAATTTGCTTTGTAACGATTATTAATCTCCCTTGGTATAAAAAGTTGTTACCCATCAAACCGATTATCATTTGTTCAACATGTGCTCCAGCTAACATTACTATAAATAGAACACTTTCACGATTTTGAACCAACAATGTAAACAGGTCAGTTGAAGAATACGAAATTTGAAGTCATCAAAGATATTATTTATCTAAAATAACACGCAAATATTAGTAAAATACGACCAATTAAAATATTCAATACCCCCACCTCCACCCCCATATATATCCAACTAGTAATAACACGAAGTGTGAAAATAATACTTAATCCAATAATTATTGGAGTGTTTTCAGTGATATACTATTATTTTTGATAAACAATTTCTAAAAAATGGTAAAAACCAACTTCGCAGTGTTTTTAAGTCTTCATGTTAGTGCATTTTATATATTTATATCGGTTGCCGACCAGGGTGCGTGGTGTATTGAATCACAAGACGCACAGTGGAAGAATGATAACCGGTTTGACAAGTAAAGCGTTCATTCCCATGAAGACCCATATTCGATACCAGGCAAGCACAAACTAAAATCGTCGCTTCCTCAGAATTGATAGCCGGAAGAGATAGTCACTTGATAACATCTCAAACCAAGAAAACAAATTCATTTTTTTATCTTGATTGAAAGCCTATTAACTTGCAATGTCAGCTTTAACAAAGATAAACTTATCCTGAATGTGGTCGATTTTAATTCCAATGTGGTTAAATTGTCCTCTAGACTTATACCCAATAGCAATATTTTTACCTTATTTTATGCTAAACACAATATTATACATCTGGGCCAATAAAGTAATTGAGATAGCCTTCATGATCTCAGATGAGCGAATCAGTGTCGTTAGGCACATTGTTTTAAAGATCTTACATATTTCAAACAAAGTAAAATCACGGAGACATTGTTGTTCAACGGAGATTAAAGACTTGCAATAGAGCTCTGGAATTTCGATTAAAGACTTATTTGCAATAGAGCTCTTTAATGTCGAATAAATAACATTACCACAAATGGAAGAGACATACCCACGTGTGACTGTGGTCCGTCAGGATGAGCACATGAACCATAGTGTAGAGAAGGAAGAGGAAACAAGGATATAGACCAAGCAGTAAAATGCGTCTCTGGTAGGGCCCAAACGCCCCGAGGTCTGTGATGATATCGTCAAACTGCATTCTGAAAGTGAATATAATTATTATGTTCTTTAATATTGAAATGATGTTTAGATTATGCCTATTTTCAGATTGAAGTGCAGCTTTTCACGTTTAAATGGTAAGCACCGAATTCGCTACAAATTCAGACATTATCATGTGTCAATAGCACGTTTTTGAGAATATTTACATTTTCATAAAAAATAAGTATACAATTAAGGAAGATAACAAACAGCGGAAATTACGGAACACTATTGCATACATTGGAACTAGCCAGGCAATTTTGTTAAGTTTTTTATCCACATGAATTTCGAATTGGAAAGTAATCTTGCTGATAAAACTTGACACCTGAACATGGAAAATTATGTTTGTTCTAATTTCAGACAAATCAGCAACGTTATAGCGTTGATTGCATGTCCGTCTAAAAAATATTAAGATTCCTTCTTCAACGATAATCAACACATTGCATTTTCTAGTCTCGGTTAATTTTACATTTGAGCAACAAAAGCGGTAAGGGTAAAATTTCCTTTACATTTATTACATATTCTTCATGTCTGTCTTTGATGATGATCAGCATACAGTCATGTAAACATTTCAAGTAATAAGACTATCAGAAATTGCGTTCTCAGAAATGAACATGTTATGGAATTTAATGTTCATCTTTTGTAGAGCTCTATGAGTTCTTAAAACAAAACAAAATTGGGTGTCTCCATTTTTTAACATTTGAATCATTTTTGTGTTATATTTACATCAATAAATATATCATTTTAGTACATAAGTTTAGTATAATTATGTATTGGAAAATCACATTAAAAAATTATGATCGGACAAATAAATAATTCAGTTAGTCAAAGTCAAATATTAATGTTTGTATAGTTTAGTGTTTTGAAAGAGAGCCCCACTTCCCCCTTCTCCTTATAATCAGTTTTTTTCATAAAAATAATATTGTTACATGGTGTGACATCGTCACATACGTGTTATACAGGTTGCGATTATAATCTGAAAGCCAAGAGACCGCCAAATTAGTTTCGCATATACAACACTGTCTTGGATATACAAGGAATCCACGTAATTTTTCCATGAATCTTCTAGGTTTACCTTGATATCTTTATTATACCGTATACCTTCTGTGCAATTAATTGCAACTTGGATCTCAATTTTTTTTTTCAAACCAAGCATAGTCGGTCACACTTTGTGTTACTGGTAGTTAGTTTTAGCAAAATGATCTTTTGAAAAATACTTACTTATTTCTGTGTTTTCTTTGTATAGATAGACATAATGGAAACAATTGAATTAGTCGACAATTGAGTAAAATCCAAGGATAGTCAATATATCTTATACAATGGGCATACAGATGATTGACTTTTCCATTCTAGGAAGCATGTTCTTTTTAGAAGTCGGTTGATTTTTTTAAATGTGTTTGACCCTTTTGACTTGAACGTCAGTCAAGGAAATTAATTTTAAACTTGAAAGCAGGATCAGCACGCTTAAGTCAACCAAGACTTCATTACTCTTTAGAAATTATCTCTACTCTAGCATGATCAAAAGTAATTTCATAAGATGTATCATTATCCTTATTTAGTGACTGAGTTTTCGTTCACATGTCACATATTTGCTTCTACTAAAAATTTGATAGTCTGTGGAATATAAGTATCTGCAGGCAGCCCGACTGTTGTCCGTCAGGTTTGGGTTCAGGATCCCGAAATGAAAACTCGTTCAATCTATGTTCTATTAATAGAAAACTTCACCTGGAATACATGACCCTTGAACGTAAACTCATATGAGGTGCATCTAAAACTTACACAATGTTTGATAGCGACGGACAGCGGAAATAATTCTTTTTTATGACGAAGAATCAAAACTCAAACTTATTAAGATAATAACAGACTCCCTAACTGGTGACGACTGGTTTTCATGTTTACGCATCTCCAGTTAGTTTTCAACGTATAAATAATGTGTAATTAAATGAATGCCAACGAGTATCAAAAAACTTTTGCTATTCAGACTCCGAATAAGTTACAATTGCTGAAAATTAGAACATAACTGTTCTATGATTGTTTTGCGCAATATATAATGCTGAAGAGTTGCTGATTCAGCAGAAAACCATGATGCCAGAAAGAAATGTTAAGTGGTTCGAGCGATACAAACATTGACTTTTTAATCACTTGTTTTTATCTTTGTTATAAACTCATGTGTGCTTAGTTATTTTCAAATTTGAGTTACTACAAAACTATATCAGCTGCAAATACTGAAAACAATAAAATAAAGATATGTATCTCACGTTTACACAATGCTGGTTTCTTGTCCCCCGTCAAAGCTGCTAGATAGATGTTGCAATAAGTAACATTATGCAAATGCAATGTCCACTTGTACACATTGAGAGTATTTCTAGTGTGACGTCAGTAAAATGATAAGTCAGACCTAGGACATCGTATTTGCTGTTTTGATTGATCAGTTGTACCTGCGCGTTACGTGTTCCGGTATATTTTAATATGAAAACATCTTTTAAAATGATAAACGTCACTTCTTCATTCGTTGAGAGATTTCATTTTCTTCATCGCGACAGCTGAGTCATGTAAAGGCGGTGTCCATAAATATAGTTAGGCAACGCTATGTTGACGTTCAAAGACAGTGATACTACACCCAATTCAGACACTTAATTCTGACAATCGGCTAACCATAATTGCACAAGTCAAAATATTGCAAGAAGGGCAGCAAATCATTTTTGGTTTACTTCACGTTCACATGATGACAGCAAATGACAAATGAATGCATGAATTCACAACTAATTAATGGTGTCGTTATTTAAAGGAACAGGCGAATCATGAAAACTAATTAATGGTGTCGTTATTTAACAGACAGGCGAATCATGAAAACTAATTAATGGTGTCGTTATTTAACGGAACACGCGAATCATGAAAACTAGTTAATGGTGTTGTTATTTAACGGAACAGGCGAATCATAAAAACTGGTTTATGGTGTCGTTATTTAACGAAACAGGTGAATCATGAAAACTAATTAATGGTGTCGTGATTTAACGGAACAGGCGAATCATAAAAACTAGTTTATGGTGTCGTTATTTAACGAAACAGGTGAATCATGAAAACTAATTAATGGTGTCGTTATTTAACGGAACACGCGAATCATGAAAACTAGTTAATGGTGTTGTTATTTAACGGAACAGGCGAATCATAAAATCTAGTTTATGGTGTCGTTATTTAACGAAACAGGTGAATCATGAAAACTAATTAATGGTGTCGTGATTTAACGGAACAGGCGAATCATAAAAACTAGTTAATGGTGTCGTTATTTAACAGAACAGGCGAATCATAAAAACTAGTTAATGGTGTCGTTATTTAACAGAACAGGCGAATCATAAAAACTAGTTAATGGTGTCGTTATTTAACGAAACAGGCGAATCATGAAAACTAATTAATGGGGTCGTTATTTAACGGAACAGGCGAATCATGAAAACTAGTTAATGGTGTCGTTATTTAACGAAACAGGTGAATCATGAAAACTAATTAATGGTGTCGTGATTTAACGGAACAGGCGAATCATAAAAACTAGTTAATGGTGTCGTTATTTAACGAAACAGGCGAATCATGAAAACTAGTTAATGGTGTCTTTATTTAACGGAACAGGCGAATCATAAAAACTAGTTAATGGTGTCGTTATTTAACAGAACAGGCGAATCATAAAAACTAGTTAATGGTGTCGTTATTTAACAGAACAGGCGAATCATAAAAACTAGTTAATGGTGTCGTTATTTAACAGAACAGGCGAATCATAAAAACTAGTTAATGGTGTCGTTATTTGACGAAACAGGCGAATCATGAAAACTAATTAATGGGGTCGTTATTTAACGGAACAGGCGAATCATAAAACCTAGTTAATGGTGTTGTTATTTAACGAAACAGGCGAATCATGAAAACTAATTAATGGTGTTGTTATTTAACGGAACAGGCGAATCATAAAAGCTAGTTTATGGTGTCGTTATTTAACGAAACAGGTGAACCATGAAAACTAATTAATGGTGTCGTTATTTAACAGACAGGCGAATCATGAAAACTAATTAATGGTGGCGTTATTTAACGGAACAGGCAAATCATGTAAACTAATTAATGGCGTCGTTATTTAACGGAACAGGCGAATCATAAAAACTAGTTAATGGTGTCGTTATTTAACAGAACAGGCGAATCATAAAAACTAGTTAATGGTGTCGTTATTTAACAGAACAGGCGAATCATAAAAACTAGTTAATGGTGTCGTTATTTGACGAAACAGGCGAATCATGAAAACTAATTAATGGTTTCGTTATTTAACGGAACAGGCGAATCATGAAAACTAATTAATGGTGTAGTTATTTAACGGAACAGGCGAATCATGAAAACTAATTAATGGTGTTGTTATTTAACGGAACAGGCGAATCATAAAAGCTAGTTTATGGTGTCGTTATTTAACGAAACAGGTGAATCATGAATACTAATTAATGGTGTCGTTATTTAACGGAACAGGCAAATCATGTAAACTAATTAATGGCGTCGTTATTTAACGGAACAGGCGAATCATAAAAACTGGTTTATGGTGTCGTTATTTAACGAAACAGGTGAATCATGAAAACTAATTAATGGTGTCGTGATTTAACGGAACAGGCGAATCATAAAAACTAGTTAATGGTGTCGTTATTTAACAGAACAGGCGAATCATAAAAACTAGTTAATGGTGTCGTTATTTAACAGAACAGGCGAATCATAAAAACTAGTTAATGGTGTTGTTATTTAACGAAACAGGCGAATCATGAAAACTAATTAATGGTGTCGTTATTTAACGAAACAGGCGAATCATGAAAACTAGTTAATGGTGTCGTTATTTAACGAAACAGGTGAATCATGAAAACTAATTAATGGTGTCGTGATTTAACGGAACAGGCGAATCATAAAAACTAGTTAATGGTGTCGTTATTTAACAGAACAGGCGAATCATAAAAACTAGTTAATGGTGTCGTTATTTAACAGAACAGGCGAATCATAAAAACTAGTTAATGGTGTCGTTATTTAACGGAACAGGCAAATCATGTAAACTTATTAATGGTGTCGTTATTTAACGGAACAGGCGAATCATGTAAACTAATTAATGGTGTCGTTATTTAACGAAACAGGCGAATCATGAAAACTAGTTAATGGTGTCGTTATTTAACGAAACAGGTGAATCATGAAAACTAATTAATGGTGTCGTTATTTAACGAAACAGGCGAATCATGAAAACTAATTAATGGTTTCGTTATTTAACGGAACAGGCGAATCATGAAAACTAGTTAATGGTGTTGTTATTTAACGGAACAGGCGAATCATAAAAACTAGTTTATGGTGTCGTTATTTAACGAAACAGGTGAATCATGAAAACTAATTAATGGTGTCGTTATTTAACGGAACAGGCGAATCATGAAAATGGTTATGTTAACCAAGGATTGTTGACAATTTTGGACGCATTTGATACGCATATGTTACTAGCATCCGATCTTGCTTTTGTTTTGTTAGAACAGGCAAAAACCAAAACGAAATATGTAGCTGTGAATATGAGGCTTAGAACGTTAAAAATCACACTACTACAGTTATAACACAAATGTAATGATTGTGTCACTTTAAAGTTCCGTTTAAAAGTTCCGTTTAAAAGAAAAGATAGAGGTCCTGCTTGTGGTACGTCAGTACAAAGAATATATTTAGGTTAAACTGAATGATCAATTTAGTACAGGTAATTTATAAGTTTATATTATCGTTTTAATATATCTTAAATACTTTCTTCTTCCGATAGCATATATTTACTGATTTGATTTCAAGCGTTGAAAGAATCATCTGCTTCAAATATGCCATAATACATAATAGTATCTTTCTCGCCTCTTTTTTCAAATGCATTAAATATTTTCGTTTGTTTGGCTTTCTGCATCTACATTTCTTTGAACTTGTCATTACTTACATCATATTCTCCCTGATTAAGTATGTTTCGTCTTCTTCCTTACAA
Organism: Mizuhopecten yessoensis; assembly: GCF_002113885.1. Classification (NCBI taxonomy): domain Eukaryota; kingdom Metazoa; phylum Mollusca; class Bivalvia; order Pectinida; family Pectinidae; genus Mizuhopecten; species Mizuhopecten yessoensis. The sequence goes on from NW_018408629.1 coordinate 1,181,893, forward strand.
CTCCCTTTATTTGGCTCTAACGATAATACATACAATGCACTGACATAATAGCTAGCTTACAAGCCTGGTAAATTCCGTATTAGAAATGTACACTGAATTATTTAATGGAGCAGTGTTTTAAGTGAAAGTTTCATCACAGTTGATACTGTAAATTTTGGGAAAGGTAAAACTCTGATACACATTTCCTAACTGCTGAATCCCACAGGGAACAATGCAGATAATATTGAAAAGAACACAACTCACACAATTTTTCATACAACACAATCTTCACAGCATGATCTGTTCAGTTTGATATTTACTTAATAGGAGGGTATTATCTTAGGATCTTAATCCAAAATATTTTCAAAAATGTTCAAATTAATAAACAAATATACATGTATCAGCATTCAAAATATTTTACTGACAACAATGCAAAAATATTTTGTAAATTTTAAGATACCTAGTATTTTTGAAATCTCTTTTTTCGCTAGTGAACTAGTAAACCTATCAGGATTTAAATAACTTGACCAACCGCATGATAAAAGCAGGGACTCTTGTTTTATCAATAATTATTCGTACAAGGTAGTTTTGTGTCTCCAATAAATTAAACAAGAGGCACAAGGGCCTTAGCGGTCACCTGAGTTATATCATAGGTACTGGTAGTTTTATTTTATTGTTTAGATGTGATGTGGAAATCAGCATGTTAACTAAGTGAAATACAATACTTGTCATGTCATCAAAGGATAAGAATTCGAAAATATTGGTAAATGTTCCCTTTGGGGCCCCGCCCTAGCCCCTGGGGTTGGGGCAGGAATCCCAATTTTACAAAGTAATACTCTCATTCACCAAAGATGATTCTGACTAAGTTTGAGTAATTTTCTGCTGAAAATGGATAAAATATATACCGAAAAGTGTTATTTCCCTATATAAACTATAGTAAACTTTACCCCCTCCCCAAGGGAGAACGGATAGCTCGGGGGTTCTGAAATTTACGATTTAAATTAAGCCCCTGATGATTTTCTTTCCATGCAGAGAAAATGAATGTAGTACCTCTGAGTCTGGAGGAGAAAAATTTGGAAATATTGGTTAATTTTCCCTTTGGGGCCCCGCCCTGGCCCCAGGGGTTGGGGTAGGAATCTCAATTTTACAATTTGAAACCATCTTCCTTCAAGGATAATTCTCACTAAGTAAAAATAATTTCCTACAGAAAGTTGTCAAAATATACCCAAAAGTGTTATTTCCCTATATAAACTATAGTAAACTTTACCCCCTCCCCAAGGGAGAACGAATAAGTGGGGGGTAGTGAAATTTACAATTTAAGTAAAGCCCCTGATGATCTTTCTTTCGATGCAGAGAAAACACCTGGATACCTAAGCAATCATGGCAAACTATTCTCCAAATGAGATCAAGGGAATATGCCAGACCCCAAGGCCAATCCTTGTAGCAAAGCTATATTAGATTTTTCATGCCCAGCAATTTTGTGTATGGTTATGGGGTGGGGATCTCAACTGTTTCCAAACTTTGACTCAGAAACAAGGTCCCTAGAGTTGTGGGCAGACCCCAGGATCGATTCTAATATCATGACTGCATTTGTCTCTTTTTGCCAAGCATTTGTATATATAGTTTTGGGGTGGGGATCTCAACAGTTTCAAAGTTATGACCCAGGGGCCAGGTCTGCAAGGGTGGGGCAGACCCCGGGATCAATTCTAATATCATGACTGCATTTGTCTCTTTATACCCAACAATTGTATATATAGTTTTGGGGTGGGGATATTAACCATTTCAAAGTTATGACCCAGGGGTTAAGTCTCCAAGGGTGGGGCAGTCCCCAAGGCCAACCTGGAAGCATATGTGCAATCATCTCTTTATACTCAGCAATTGTATATATACGGTTATAGGGTGGGGCTCTCAACTGTTTCCAAGCTGTGACTAAGAAACTAGGTCCCTAGGGGTTCGGTCAGACCCCAGGGTCTATTCTGATATCATGATTGCATTCGTCTCTTTATGCCCAGCATTTGTATATATAGTTTTGGGGTGGGGATCTCAACCGTTTTAAAGTTATGGCCCAGGGACTATGTCTCCAAGGGTGGGGCCAGACCCTAGGGACATCCTGGAAGCAAATGTGCATTCTTCTCTTTATACTCAGCAATTGTATATATGGTTATATGGTGGGGATCTCAACCATTTCCAAGTAATACATTTTATTGGCCCCACCCCTTAGCCCGGGGGGTCAGCCCCACCATTTGTACAATTTTGAATCCCTGCCTCCCATGAATACTTCCGACCAAATATGATCAATATCCATGGCATAGTTCTGCAGAAGAAGTCATTTATAGCAATATAACCAAATTGCCCCCTTTTGGCCCCGCCCCTCAGCCCCCTGGGGGGTCAGCCCAACCGTTTGTACAATTTTGAATCTCCACCACCTAGAGATGCTTCCAGTCAAATAAGGTTGATATCCATCACTTAGTTCCAGAGAAGAAGTCACTTAAAGCAGTATAGCCAAATACCCTTTTTGGCCCTGCCCCTCAGCCCCCTGGGGGGTCAGCCACACCATTTGTACAATTTTAAATCCCTGCCTCCCAGGAATGCTTTTGATCAAATATGATTGATATCCAGTGCACAGTTCTACAGAAGAAGTCGTTTGTAGCAATATAGCCAAATTGCCCCCTTTTGGCCCCGCCCCTCAGCCCCCTGGGGAGTCAGCCCCACCATTTGTACAATTTTATATCACCACCATATAGGGATGCTTCCAGTCAAATATGGTTGATATCCACTTCTTAGTTCCAGAGAAGAAGTCGCTTAAAGCAATATGAGCAAATTGACCCCTTTTGGCCCCGCCCCTCAGCCCCCTGGGGGGTCAGCCCCATTATTTGTACAGTTTTGAATCCCCACCACCTAGGGATGCTTCCAGTCAAATTTAGTTTAATTCCAACCAGTGGTTAAGAAGAAGAAGTCGTTTAAAAAAATTGTTGACGTACGGACGGACAGACGGACGACGGACGGACGACGGACGCCACGGTATGGCATAAGTGGCTAATAAGTGAAGTACCTCTGAGTCTGAAGAAGAAGATTTTTGAAATATTGGTTAATTTTCCCTTTGGGGCCCCGCCCTGGCCCCAGGGGTTGGGATAGGAATCTCAATTTTACAATTTGAAACCATCTTTCACCAAGGATAATTCTCACCAAGTAAAAATAATTTCCTACAGATAGTTGTCAAAATATACCCAAAAGTGTTATTTCCCTACATAAACTATAGTAAACTTAACCCCCTCTCCAAGGGAGAACGAATAGCTCAGGGGTCCTGAAATTTACAATTTAAGTAAAGCCCCTGATGATCTTTCATTCTATGCAGAGGAAATGAGTGTAGTACCTCTGAGTCTGAAGAAGAAGATTTTTGAAATATTGGTTAATTTTCCCTTTGGGGCCCCGCAGTGGCCCCAGGGGTTGGGGTAGGAATCCCAATTTTACAATTTTGTAGCCTCATCTACCAAGGATGATTCTGACTAAGTTTGAAAAAAATCCATCCACTGGTTCTTGAGAAGTTGAAAATGTAAAAAGTTTACGCACAACGGACAACGGCCGACGGACGGAAAGCGATTAGAATACGTCACTTGAGCAAAGCTCAGGTGACCTAAAAACTACCGTCCATGACGAATAATTCACCCGGTTTTCTGACTGAAACTCTTCTTGAAAGAAATTGAGAATAACTGATGTAGATCACAGGAAGGTAACAATGCATGTATTCCCTTGAGAATAACTGATGTAGACCACAGGAAGGTAACAATACATGTATTCCCTAGAGAATAACTGATGTAGACCACAGGAAGGTAACAATCCATGTATTCCCTAGAGAATAACTGATGTAGATCACAGGAAGGTAACAATGCATTTATTCCCTTGAGAATAACTGATGTAGACCACAGGAAGGTAACAATCCATGTATTCCCTTGAGAATAACTGATATAACCCACAGGAAGGGAACAATACATGTATTCCCTAGAGAATAACTGATATAACCCACAGGAAGGTAACAATACATGTACTCCCTAGAGAATAACTGATGTAGACCACAGGAAGGTAACAATACATGTATAGGTATACCCTTGAAAAATACTTTAACATTGACGAAAAATGTGATGCAAGCACAGTTGTATGTATTGCACAAATGGGGGATCACACTTCACCAAATGTAGGTAAAATGTTATTTTTAAATTAATGAGTTTGTGTACAGAATTTAACAAATTAATTTGTTTATTAAATCTCTTGGACTAGGTTTGAGAATACAAGTGGTATCATAATGAAGTCTATATAAATAATACAACCAATTGACTTCAAATAAACGTGAAAATGATCATGTCAGTACGAACACAAAATCACTTACATACATTTTCTATAGAGCTTCAGGGTACATACATATGTATGTATTTAACCAATTTGCGTTCATACCCACATCAACTTTCAATCCTTATATTAACATTCCAATTTTTTTTAGTTTTTATTTATCTGAGTAAAGGTATCACTTCATTTTCAATAGTAAAGTGTTTGTTTCGTCAGTTGACTTGGTGCAAACGAAATTCCTGGAATAGCCTAAGGTCAATTTTTGTTTCTAATGATTTTCTCAAGTTATTATAGGCAGGAGAAGGGTCAAAATGATGCTGATCAAACTGCGTTCAAAGCCAAACTTTTCAGGTAATACTTATAGAATATTTACAGGGGAAATGTACACATACTGAGCTAAAAATACCTTGGTTGTTGTACACAAGCTTATACACTATAGAGTACATTCACATCAGTTCTTGTAAAAAATAGCATTTAACACATAAGCACAGTTCCAAGGCCTTAAAACTTGTCCTACAGCTTTAAACTTAGATAGGACCTGAATGAGGAAAATATGACTAGGGATACTTCTGTCCAAGATAGTTGCATGATCTTTCTTTAAAAGTCATGTGATCAACAAATTCCTATCAGATGCACTGTCATGTAGATGAGGTTTAGTTATATATATAGCAAATTCTGTCAGTGTAAACTAACCTTACCGTGACAGGAGATCTCTTGATTTAGCATCGCAAATCATAAGACATTTTTATAACAAACACAACAGTTTATTCAATATAACTTATATCTAGACAGAACTATTTCACATATCAATTCAGGTTTTCATCTGAAAATAATGATATAATTAACAATTTATACAAGCTACAATAAAAACTGTCTGATATGAGACAAATATTCTGAGATTGGTTATGTCAATTGAACATTATGTAAAATAGAAATCAGCATATTAAGACCTTGTAATTCCTACATTCCTACAAATTCGACAGATATGTTAATTATTTCAAACAGGATGTCAGATGGTGTACTTTGTTGTTTTACTTTTGAATTTTTCTATGTAGGTTATTTACACAACAAAGGCCTTATGGACATTCATCATTGCCATGCTTATGTAATCTATGCTGTTACTTTTAAACTTTCATCAATATAACATTTTATATTGTTATTTCATATTCAGATCACAGGAAATAGTGTCACATGATCTTTGAACTCAGAAATTAAGTCTGTGTAAGGGGAAAAAGGGATAATGCTATTGTTTGTTTTGTGGTTCGGGTCAGGCAGGTCCTGGCTAGTGGATACTGCTGTGGCAAGCACCATGAACAAAACTTTGTCGTCACCATGGTAATGACCAGAACTGAAGCATTTCTGTCATGATGGCAATCGCAAGAATTGAAGCACTGCTGTCACTATGGCAATCACCAGAATTGAAGCATTTTTGTCCCAATGGCAATCTTCAGATTTGAAGCACTGTTGTCAATAATTATAAGGCAATCATCGGAAGTGAAAACCTAATGTCATCAGTGGCAACAACAGGAACTGAAAGTTTGCTGACACCATGGCAATCAGTAGACTTGAAGGCTTTCCATTACCACGCTATTAACAGAAATTGAAGCTTTGATGTTGACATGAGGATTGAAGCCCATGCTGTCATTGGTCAGGATCATCTACATCTTCATCAGGAGCACACTACAAATATATATCGAGGCATATAATGAACTCCCAAACTGATTATTTTTGAAATATGATTTCCAAGACATTTATGTAAAGATAATTAAGAATACATTTTTTTATCATTTTGATAGTGCTTACATAATATTCCACGAAGCAGACCTGGCCATCATCGTTCTTGATCATGTATTGGAGAGAGAGGAAGCCACGGTTGTCCGTCCTAATGGACACTCGCGTTGATAGGGCCAGGGCCTTCACAGAGGGTTTCAGCAGCGAGATTTTGTACCTGCAAACAGAGAATACACTACATCGCAGTTATCTCCCTTTTAAACGATATTTCATTTGTCAAAGTATATTTAAACTCTGACTTCATGTACGTATACCATGCAGTCTAATAACAGCAATTATGACATCACAAATTTGAGGTATTTTCTTTTCATTTTGCCTGTCAATATTTGTTTGCTATTTGGTTTTTTTATTTATGCTTTGGTTGAGCATTGTTAAATCATTCTCATTCGGTAGATTTAGTATAAACACTAACTTTATTCAAGTTATGTAATAAGAACATTTTTGAAATCCTCTATTTCACCATTCATACTTTATATGTATAATTCATCAAGATTCTCTATTAAGTAATATCATTAAAGTAAAGACAATTTTGAAGAAAACATTCTATATTAGGTGTAGAAATATCTTTAAGGTGGTCTTTTTACCTGTTGGTTTGTGTTTGTGTACACAAAAAGGACTCAACCATATCGGAATCTTTAGGAAAATCAGACTGCAAAACAAGAAAGTCATCCATTATTAGAATCAATGCAACAATATACTATAAAGAGAATTTTCTGAGCATTCTTGCCACAAACATAAATGTAACTGCATGCTTTTATAAGAACAATTTGAAATGTACACTATTCATTTAAATATGTATGCTGATTTTAAATTAACCTCTAAATGACTAATGCCCTAGCTTACTTTGTTCACCACTTAGCTTACTGCTAATATATTTTGCATCCCCTTTTTTTGCTTTTCTCAAAGATTCTTCTTTATTCCTTGACATATCACATAACCTCATGATAATGACAAATTGTGTGGAGACAGTATATTGAGGTTTTTAGATATTAATAAATTTATGCTAAAGAAATCACTTCTTAACTCCAATCGGTGGATGAATGTCAGAAAATCTATCTCAATTTCAGAGGAAAGTGGAATTTGATAATTATGTGTTCAGAATATTCTGAAAATCTGGTGATAGCGCGGCCAGGTGACTTCCAATGGGCACATACACGGGTGCTACCAGCATTGTCAAAGGTTGAGAGCCTGAAGTAAAGTTGATGTTCTGAGTGTTAAAAAAAGTCTGGTGATAGTAGGGCCTGGTGACCTCTAATGGCAGAGCTCGTGCTGGCGGTCGCCACTGGCGCCATTGGCGAAAGTAAAACATGATTGGCAATTTGAAACTGCTCTTGGCGAAAATCCAGTTCAGTGATGCGGGGCAATAACGAGGCACGGGTGTGTGTTTACATTGGGACGCAGGCGGGATATTTTTTAATGACTTTCTTTTTAATTTTGTTAAGCAGTAACGGATATATAATTGCCAGGGCACTGAAAATGACATGTACAACTTGAATTGTGTCATTCTTGCACCTGATCGAGATGACAATTTGCCGAAAATTATATTTAAGTTGCCGCTAAATTTTTGTTGAAGAATTATCAACTGATAGTATGGAGATAAATAACCACCTATTCCAAAATTATCAGCCTTTGGTTTCGGTGAAAATGATTTGCTATAGTAATAAAACATAAAACATTTTCTTCATTTCAATAATTCATTTCCTGTCTAAGATACATAGGATACATTAGAATGCATATAATGGGATGTATAAATGAAAATTAAAAAATTAAAGCGGTGGTGTCTTTTTTTTGGGGGGGGGGGGACTGGTCCATGATTGCTCGCCATCACACGCACTTGTTGGGAACATGTTAAAATTTGGCGAAACTGAATCAAGACCCAAAGCTAGCCCTGAATGGGTACATATATGGGTGCTACTAGCATTGCCAAAACTTGACAGCCTGAAGTAAGGTTGATGTTCTGAGAGTTTATAACAAAAGTCTGGTGATAGCAGGGCCAGGTGACCTCTGATATTACCTACATGGGTGCTACCAGCATTGCCGAAGGCTGACAGCCTTAAGTAAGGTTGATGTTCTGAGAGTTTATAACAAAAGTCTGGTGATAGCAGGGCCAGGTGACCTCTGATTAGTACCTACATATGGGTTCTACTAGTATTGCTGAAGGCCGACAGCCTTAAGTTAAGTTGATGTTCTGAGAGTTTATAACAAAAGTCTGGTGATAGCAGGGCCAGGTGACCTCTGATTAGTACCTACATATGGGTTCTACTAGCATTGCTGAAGGCCGACAGCCTTAAGTAAGGTTGATGTTCTAAGAGTTAAAAAAGTCCAGTGATAGTTGGGCCTGGCGACCTCTAACAGGTACCTACTGTGGTGCTACCAGCATTGCCGAAGGTTGAGAGCCTGAAGTAAGGTTGATCTGGAGACAGGAGGATCTGAAGAATGTCACTTGTCATGTCCAGTTCACTGAATGCTTCCTTCAGGCACTCCGACTGTAAGGACAAATTACAGGTGTGGATACAGGTATAATATATAAAAAGTTATTGTGGACTTTTTAACTAGTGCTTGGTATATATTTTCAAAAATATTAGAATTCCAAACTAACACACAATACTTTTGGGTTCAAAATTATCGTCCGAGTACAGGAAACATCAAAATGTAATTTTTTCTGATACTTTAAATAATTGAATTTTGAAAATTTGCACTGACAATCAATTCAGCTCATAAGACTTATAAGAACAGCTCCATTAATAAGGACTCATGTTGGTGTGACATCTCTAGATATTGAACAGCTAATCATAAGATATGAAATAGGAAGAGTCAATAAATGTTACTTCTTGGAGGGTATGGACATTCTGGTAGGGTTTTCTGTACCACACAAATGTAATGAACAAGTATATACATGTAACTTCTGTGAATTCTATTCCATTAAGGGGATAACTCTACTGTATTTTGAAATTTGTGGTGGTATATTGTGATAATCACACTATACCGCAACAAATTTCAAAATAAAGTAGGGTTATCCCCATTCTAATTCAAATCAACCAAAACCACCGAAAGAAACCATGATTTTAAGATATTTTTGAGTGTTACCTTCAAATTCTGGGTCTCTGCTGCGGATTGGTGATGTCAGAAATGTTCAAAGTTGTGGAATTACATTGACCTTTTTGGGTCACGCTATTGTTCGCGACATCAATAATAATCGAGTTCATGACGTGTCATGGTTAGTCGTGGTCATCGACGTCATAAACAATCGCCATCCGGGCTACATGTGCAAATGAGAAATTTGTGGACGGTATATCGTAGTTTTACTGTCGCAAATTATTTTGATTGACCTATCAAATGCCTTGTTATTAATCTATATTAATACTTTACAATATCACTATTCATGACAATACACTGTACCTTCATGATCATTTTATTGAGGACGTTTGTACTGCTGAAGTTGAAATCTAGAACTTCATCAGGTTCTAAAGTTTTAATGCTACAATCTGTCAGCACCCCGTCTTCTTCCAACCTGAAACAAGAATTTTGATATCAGCAGAACCTTGTTTACTGCCAAATTATTTCTACAATCAAAATTATATTGGAATGTATTGTCATTAATGTCAAAATGTTGACACTTTTAAAAGGTGTAAATATCTTATCAAAGGGAGACTACTGTATGCTTACAAAAAATATACTTTTATTTGAACAATGAAATCAATGCAGGGCAAAAATAGATTTTATCAACAGAAGGGGAAAACTAATTCTCTTGAGCAGTGGTTTCCTGGAATACATCAATTAATAAGAAACATACTTAAATTAAATAAATGCATGCATCAAAAGAAAAAGGGATCTTGAACAAAAATGGTTACAGTAGCACGAAGTGAAGCAGAAAATAAAGTCAGGTTTTATTGTATACTTTGACAGATAGGGTTAGGATTTCAACTGCAGTATTTAGGGTTACAACAATATTTATACAATGTAACAAAAAATGTCGCCAGAAATCATTTGAATATGTTGGTGGTGCTACAATTAAACCTATTCTGTCCTACGTTTAAGTCCTCAAAACATTAATTTCTATTTCATATCTTTATAATTGATTCAGTATTTCAGCTTTTCTTCATTTGAATAAGTCAACGTCCAACCTATTCATTTACATTATTTATATCTAAACTAGACTCGCCCAGTTTTTGATTTGGTAAGGTTCATTTGCAACTTTAGGAGGTGAATGGGTTAATAATCATAAAATATGAAATTGTCCATGCTGTTGTTGCGCTTTGCTTACGCATCAATTAACACATTCACCCCATCCATATCTAAAATGGACTTGCCCAGTCTTTGATTTGATAAGGTGCAAATGTGACTTTAGGGGTGAATGGGTAAACACTTACATTAGGATGAGTGGGCAACCGTAGCCACCGTAACACATCTTCAGTGTGGTGGTCACCCCTGGCACCTGACTAGTCCCAAATATGGTCAGGCATTCCTAAGATATTATACGGAAGACAAAAATCAGCAATAAAATAATAAAATATGAAATCAGTACATTTGGAGTAGGCAAATTATGTATAAACAAGAGTGTTATATTTTGAACATGGCGATATTATAGTATGTTAAATTTTTAAAATAGCGTCAAATAAAGTTTTAACAAACCAAAATATAAACACTACTGTAATATGCCAACTTGTGGCAATTATAAGTGGACAGGCTTATGATCTGTTGTATGCATTCACTTATACTTAAATGTTTACTTTCATAGTGAAATCTTATGTTTACAGTAGGAGGATTCTTGTCTTATTATGAAGGGTGAAGGAAGCATAAATAGTGACTTCTGAAGTTTCCTCACCACTATAAAATATTGGTACTTGCAAGGATGCCTTAATGTGATTTTGCCCTAACCACTAGTAAAATTAGAGGCCAGATTCTTAAAGAAGCCGATACTGTTATACATTTATCAATTAGATTAAAAACTGATTTGTTCAGTTTTTAATCTAAATCATATGAGGCAGAGTAAAATTAGACGAATATTGACAGTGATGTTGTTCTCACGGATGCTATACCTGTTTGAGTGAGTTTGTTTCCACAGTCACATATATATTGAAGAGCTGCAACGATACGCATACTTCACGATACTATATGTATTGAGGTACAATGCTAATGATACCACACGTAGCATGCTACAAATATCTGCTTTAAAGGTCAACTATATAATGATTAAGTGCTTGACTTTGTTGAGTTCTGTCATAGACTTGAATAGTATTTACTATAGAAATATATTTTTGTATCATTTCTAGTACTTTTGGGTATGACTGCACAGTGGACCACATCTTTACTGAAGGATTAAGAAAATATCAGAACATTTCTTTAGAGTTTGATGAAAACTGTTTGATTATTTTAGTACTGTTAGTGTATCACGAAATAGGGAAACAAAACAATTTGATATGATACACAAGAAAGTATCCTGATACAATACGATACAAAATATCGTTGCAGCCCTAATATATTGTACTCACAAGTAACACGGTGAGGTTGATTTTGAATGTGATCTGGTCCTCTGTGATGTTGTACTCGTGGAACAGTCCCTCCTGGATAAAGGCGTTGGCCTGAACACACTTTGCATCTTCCACAGTCACCTTTAACCCCATGGAACTCGCGAACACAGTGGCAGTCTAGGAAAAATATTGTCATTATTAGTGACTTATTAATGCCCCACACCACACACCTATATGTCAAAATGTCCAAGGCTGGTGTACATGTTAGGGCCATAGGAAACTCGGGCAAGTAATGAAGTAGGCAAAATTTCATTTTTGCTGCGATGTATTTCACATTATTGACGTGGATAAAGAGGCAATAAAACATGTGTCCGTGAATATCCCATTAAATTCGTATGAAAGAATATTGTTGACTTTTTACTGTATATTCTATTGTCAAATCAGAGACGTATTATATACTGTACGTCTCTGATCAAATGTTAAAATTATGCGTCGATCGCGACCGAGCGCTCATAGATCATAAGATGGGCGCCTGGCGTTAAAATATTTTCATGGAGGTCCCTGCTACATGGTGGGCTGCAATCAACCTGTATACCTAGATATTTAATTTGATTCAATATGATTTTAAAAGATAAAATAAACGGCAACAACGGAAAGAGTAACTAGGAATGACAGACAATGACACGGTAGACATCACATTTTACCTCCTTGAAATGAATAGCTTTGAGGATATTTGACACGTTTTTGGCATTGTCAATTTTAGCCAGTAAGACATAATGACTGTCATGGTCATCTTGCTGAGTCGACAGTGCCATTTCAGCTGGCATCGTTCATCAAAGCAGTTATGGTCGCATCATATTGGTGTAGGCAACCTCACCAGTTACCCGCCATTTGTTTGGAAAAGAAATACTCGCCTTCTTTTCAAAAAGATTTCCAACAATAGGAGTTACTTCCCTTGTAATAGGAGGCGGATCGAGTCCCGGAAATAAATGCACACGTAATGGTGATCGAAAAGAGGAGAGAGACAAACAAAGCGACATGCAAGATGTCGACCCATTATTAAATTCCGTGGTTAAATGGTATATATGATCTACATATTTTTTTCACAAAATCATAACAGGAAAAGTCTACTCAAATCAATCTCGAGGAAAATGTAATTACTCTACCACGTGCACCCTCTTAGAGATCCAGAAAGTAATCAAAATCACAGTTCATTTACATCAGTCGCACGTGGTTTAAACAATAATTCAGTTTGGAGCATAACTCTCCATATTGCTGACTTTCAGATCTTCTTGGTCCATCTGCAGCCACCAGTGCGTTCAATGTACACGACCGCTGCCGTTACGTTTTGATAGACTCATGTGTCTACAACCATACATTCAACCAGAGACGTATAATATTATAGATCATTATATGGTTCTGATTCATTAGGCACGTGATCACCCAGTTGCGTGATCAAATATCAAATATATGCATCTATCTCAAATGTTCACATAACCAATTCGATTTTATCTGGGAAAATAATGCGCCAAAACAGAATCGTGGAATCGTGACCAAAGAGAACATATACGTAACGTTACATATTTTCCAAGTGATGTGATCCCTTATCCTCACATATCCAACCCTTTTCTTTCATAACCTTTCTCTAATTAATCCTTTAAAATCCATTTATAGTAGTTACATTTATTTGAACATCTACAATAACGTTAACCATTATTATACATGTATAGGCCGTATTATATATGCATTCATGCCTTTGGATTTCCTAAGATTTGAAGATATTCCCCTTGAAAACTAAGCCAGCTGATGCAAGGACAGATTGTAAATATCTAATAACATTGTTCCCATCAAAATATCACGAAACAAAACTAGAACCTAGAGTATCTTTGTTATAAGCTACGATTATGAACCTTTTGCAACGTATGTGTTTATGACGCATCTGGTCGGCAAAACCGCTGTTTTTACGTCAGCAAAATTAAATTCACTCGGTATTCGCTTTAGATTTACCCATTGTACAACAATGTTATACTTCAGTTTTATCGTGTAAGCTATAAAAAAACTTCCCACGACAATGAGTACAGTTTTATTAGACAAATACAGGTCAAGTATCTGTTGAAATTTTTAATTTATATGAATTTTACCTAAACTGAAAAAAATGCAAAGCTTTTTGTATCAGAAAAAGTGACAATGATTATTCGAGTATATTGGCATGTTCATGTACACTATATGAAAAACTTACCGTACGTTTTCATTGAGAAAAAAAAGTTTGTTTTTGGAAGATATATCAATGTTTTGATATCAAAACTGTAGTTCATTTTTTCATTGAACTATAGTTTTGACGTATAGGCTATATTATAGGTGATGGAAGGATCATGCAACATGATTTTCAGTTTTTAGGTTTTCTATGGTAACCAACTAAATAATTTTCTTGTTGGAATAATTTCTCTTTGACTAAATTATCAAGACCTTACAATATTTTGAAGGTTTCGACCATATCAATCTGCAATTTTTTCATCTTCTTTGCCAAAGTTTGAAGTCTATCTTCCTGAGTTTATCAGAATAAGGTCGGTCGTTCGTGGTTATGACATGTTCGTTGCGCGACACTGTGTGTTTTCTATTGGTAATGTAGGCTTATAATTATATGACATTTCGTCTTTTCGCCATGTCGCCCGCGAAAAGACGTCAAGCGACAAAAAAAAAAAAGACGAAAACCCACCAAAGCAAAATAACGGAATAACGCCAAAAGAAGAAAGAATATAAGACGACGCTATTTAATTTCTAAGCTTTGGCGTTATTATCACTTCGGTTTGGCGTTATTTTGTTATTTGGAATTGGCGGGTTTTCGTTATCCAGCTTTTGCGCTTTGGCGTTATTTCGTTATGGTGGGTTTTCGTTTTTTCATTATTTCGGGGGTTTTTTTCGGTTGGCCTTTTCGCGGATGACAAGGCGATAATATGAAATGTCATATATAAGCCATCATAAATGCTAGCTAATCTTCCAGTTAGTCCAACTCACTACATTGGTGATGTCTGTTTGTATATTAAGTATGTGTTCTTGGTTTCCACCACCTTTAACATGCTTAGGTTCAACTGAGAACATTTTGGTAGTATCGCCTGAAGACCTGTTCCGGTGCTACATCTGTCTCTGTGCCCTGACCTTGCTGTACGCATACCGCATTTTTTTGACGTCATCGTTGACGTTTATTGGATAGTGAGAAAAAATGTAGGACCTACCCTGGGGAACTCTTTCATTGAGATAATCTAGAAAATTGCCTGTCCAATTTAATATGTTTCTCTCAATACCGTAGCTAATGGGTCTTGGTCAAAAGCTTTGCGAAGAAATGGCTATGTTAATTATAATAAAATTTGTAATATTTTCCTTTAAAAATCTCATGAAGATGGTAAGTGGTTCAAGAAGCAACAACGCTTAAAAAACGATCAGAAAACAATACAAACTTATTCCGTCTTTGCGTATTGCAGAGTTATCTTCTCTTGGGAGCAGGTATTGATTGTTACGTCACTTATTTGTGAGAGTAACGTCATCAATTTTGAGAAAAACGACGCAATTTTCTCGCACAAACCAATGATGTAACAATCAATCCCTGCTTCCAAGAGAAGATAACTCTGCAATACGCAAAGACGGAATAGATCGATGGGCAGTATTTAGATGAACTCTGATTCCATTTCAGTTTGATCGGCAAAGTAAATAAATTAAAGACTGAGCATAATTTAGTTGGCTAAGTTTCGCCGACCGAGACGCGCAGTGATGGAGTAAATTAAGGTAAGATATTTATAGTAAATCTACAAAAACAAAACAAAAATGTTTTGAATCTGTTTGCACTTCCTTCCCCCAAGAAACGAGGGTGATTAACAACAAACACAAAGCGAGATAAATACAATATTAGCCCGAAGATCGATAGCTCGATAACTCCAAAAGGAACAGCAAAACTCAAAACTAGCCAGATTAAGATACGCTACGGAAAATATCCTCACCAGATCTAATGGACAAAAGCTAACCACAAGAAGAATAATGGGTTAACTTTTCATTGTAAAATTCATCTATATCTGTTTTATTCACATGTGAACTAACAGTCAAAAACGGGAGATTCAAATACGTCAAAGGAAAAGGATAATATATTTTCTTTTAATTTCAGTAAGTTAAATAATATTTGTGATGCATTCAAAGATTTTAAGGAAAAATCCAATTGACAATCCTAGATAAAATAGGGGCACATTGTCACAAACAACCAGTTCCTTGATCATGATAAAATGATGTTGAGATAAGGGCGGGAGAAAACAAGCAAACATTCTGATTTCTATGAATGAAATGTCTATAATAAATTTTAAACAAAAAAGTCCTTGTCCTCACAGAGATTCTTATTTCTTAAATTCTCGTATCCATAAACCTTTTCAAACATATACACTTCTTTTTTATTCCTTTTCATTGCTTTCATTGTCATCACACTGTTTGTCTCTAGAACAGTCTTCTATCGTATCGTAGCCTACTTTACTTCTACCACGTTTGCGATGTAACGACACTTTTCATTGGTTATTTTTGGACCACAGACTATGAGCGTGCGTGTCTTATTTTTCAACCGATCAACAATCTTCCGAAAACCTACCCTGCAAATGTACTTGGTAAACAAGCGAGTCGTGGGACTGGTTTCATTTGTGTAACGAGGGTACCCGAATTTAAGGTTGTATGTTTTTGAAGTTTTCCTGGCGCATTGCTTAACATAGGCGTTTGCCACTGATGTAGACACGAAAAAGACTTCCGTTACCATTTATTTAGTAGAATAGATATAATCAACGTATGTTTGTACATAATGGTGGAATATATAACTCGGGATTCGAAAATGTTGGAGAAATAACCAACTCAGGCCGCAAACAGCCTTCCTTAACTTTTCCCCCGATATTTATCACCCCGATGACACGTTTCACCATTATACACGCACATACGGTGATTATTTCTTAGGAAATCATTGGTACCAATACATTTTTGAGAATTCATCGTAGGTCTCGTCCGCTTATTTTTAGTCAGAAACTCTTGACATATTTGAAGACTCTTTACGCCCAATTTTGAAGATGATACATATCATAATAATAATAATAATAATAATAATTCGAGGTTCTTACATACCGCTTTAGCACAACCTAGTTTGTAGGTCGTCTCAAAGCGGTTCACAAATTATTATCTGTGGTTATAGGGTCTTTGAAACCAGCCAATAACTTTTTCAACTCCATGGGGAGCATACAGCCATTGCTGCCATTTCGGCGCTCACAGCTAGCATTCTACAATTCTAGCACTGCAAAACCACGTACTCATTTACAGCTGAGGAGACTGGAACAAGCGGAGTAAAGTATCTTGCTCAAAGATACAACAGTTCGATCCTTTAATGTACATCAAAAATAGGCCATGATTTGAACCGGATGTTGCTTTTTAAAGAACATGTTTCAGCTTAGCGATCGGTAGCGGGTTTTGTTATCCCTGGAACCAATCAAATGGGTAACCGCTTGTTTTTGATTTTGTAATGACACATTCCAAGGTTCTAATTAAATGCGTATCGGGAGCGACAGTTTACCACACCACCGACATTATGTCCTGTCAAGGCAGGGTTAAGTCAAGTTACAATGCAAACATTCCCCCGTAAGCTTCACAGTTTGATCTTCCTGTTGAACAGCATAGTACATAAGGGTAAAATTGAATCGAGGACTCCATAGTCCGAATTATTCTGACGTTTTATCGACTTTTTTCATATCGGTTTGTCGTCGGTTAATCGACGACATACCGATATGAAAACAGTCGATAAAACGTCAGAATAATTCGGACTAAGGACTCCAATACTTAATTTTGCTATGGCATGTCAACTTATTAGAGTCTCAGTCTGATGTATTGTGGAACACTTGGTATTTAAGAATTGCATCATGTACCTAGCAAATAATAATGACAAACATATTGAACTACATGCTGTATATGTGTAACTGCTTGGACGACATGAAATAACACTATAAGAGCTAAACACGCCATTTTTCCGTGCATTGACTTGGATACATTACAGGATGCAAGTGGTAACTATAGGCATATCTTTATCGTATATTGGTTAGAAGAAGTTACGAAGCAAGTTGCAATAAAAGTTATCAAACATCCTCGAAATCAAGGAGTTAGGCACGTGCACCCTGCGTTACTCCGGGAGAGGTACATTAAGGTAAACAGATCTTTGCTAAAAATGTAGCAATCGATAATAAAATAGCGAGGACTGGAAAAAGTCCCCCTTTCCTACTAAAATATGTATACGTCTAAAATCTTGACCTCGACGATGGTATACAGACGACCTTACATGAGTGTCCGTGTCTATTGCACGAGCATGCATAATTTTAAGAGTTTTTTTTTTAAACAAAATTATGTGTTATCAGCTGACGCAAACCAAAGTACATGTACTAGTATTATCATAGTATTGTCTTTTCGCGCAGTGCCAAGCGGTTCCATTTATTTTTAATAATGACCAGTTTTAAATGAAATGAAAAAATAATGACAAAATATACATTTAAAATTCATTTAATTAATGGCACAAACATTAGAATTCACCAGACAAAAATACAGTTAATAAAGTTTACAATTTGGACTCATCGTAACGCCTTCAGGTTGTATTACACGTGTGTGGTACCGTATTTATGACATGGCCGTATGATAAAATGGGTTGGTCAGTTATGTGTTAAAAAAACCCGTAAGACATGTTTGAAGTTTATAGTGTGAATCGAGGAGACGAGCTTAACCATATCAAACTTGTATCTCAGATTATTTCCGCCACAGTGACCAGATCGACTTTCGGTAAAAATGACACCCCAATATGATCATATTCATTGGGGGTGTATTTTTTTTACCGAAAGTCGATCTAAACCCCTAAAACATGTAAAATTACTCAGAACACCTTAGTTTAGGTTCAAATATAGCTGTAACAAATTCTCAGGTCCCTGTGATTTCCCCAGAGTGCAACAAAGTATACTAAATACTCTTCGTAAGAATATAAACTCATCGGCCATTAATAGGAAAATTGTTTTATAGATAATATATCTTTTTATTCTCGCCTAACTTCGTCTTGGCGTAACTCTTTGTTGCCAATATCATGGTTATTTGGCTTTAAACAGACACATCAACAGTTAATAACCGCTTAAATCCCGCATACTTAAATATTTAATATTATATTAAAATTAAAATTTTGTCACAACACTATAAATTACTCAAACAAGAAACCCTTTTATATGTAGATAAGAACTTGAACTATTTACGCGTTGTTTATACCTGTGTAACCAAAACTGTTGAAACATGAATATTAATTTATCATTCGGGCTGTGCTTGCTCCAAATTCGCAACAATGTGTGAGAATAAACCCACAGATGAGAAGAAAAAATTGTTGAAAGTTACAAAAATTATGAAAAAAATGTCTCATCATGCAAAATATCTTATGGCTTGATGGCGTACTCTTTTAAACCAGCGTCAGGTTTAACGATGAACATAAAATAACCTCTTACTTATCTTCAAAGTTCTTATCATGCATTTCAACAAACGTTACTGTGCCTCTAGCTTAAATCTTTTTACCGGGCCTTATCCAAGAACTGGGCCCGTATTCATGAAACCGTTCTCATGCTCAAGCATGGATTTTGTGCTCCAGCCTATAGGGTTTGTTTCGTTGATAAATTAATAATGCAATCTTATTTTGTCAATGATTTGGAAAAAGCTTGAAGATGCTTTAAGCCAAATACTGTTCGTTTGACATGATTTAAGTGAGTTACAAGAAAGTCGGTTTGAGCACAGAATCTATGCTTGAGCGTGAGAATGGTTTCATGAATACGGGCCCATGTGTTGAACATAGTAATGGACATTTTTTAGGATAAATTATATCATTGGCAGTCCGTTTCCAACTCTCGTAAATACATATTGTCTGTTGTTGCTACCAGATTGGTTGAGATTAAAGTTTGAAAAGTTCAGTTTATTGATTTTTAATTAAAATAAAGTTTTTTAAAAAAAAATTGCAAGCTTCTAACGCAAAAATTCAAAGAAATCTGTATCAATGAACAATGGATAGTCTGCATACAGAAGTTACATTCACTCAATAACCATTTTCGCTATCTATTCAATTAACACGTGCTCAGCGAGAGTTCTCACCTCATAACCTGACCAAAATGGAAGAATGTTCCTTTAATAAGATTTTTAATATTCAATTAATTATAACTCGTGATATCTGGAGTTATCACTTCATAACAATCAATTTGAAGACTGTTCCGTTAATATTGCTTTTATATATTTTCGTTTTGTTTCTTGACATTTAGACGCTGCCAGAACTACTGTTTGTATGACCGTATTGTTGTGAGTAGCTATACGTAAGATGGCGGCGTCGGAACGTATGATAACCTCCGAACTCCTGATGAGAAAAACACGCGCTCTTCACAGACAATGCGGCTGATACTGTGAATTTTTTAAAAGTGCGCGATAGAAAGGGTAAGCCGTGCCAATGCGCGTGTATTTACGGTAGAGGTGAAAAGCGCGTTCGCTGTTGAGGCTTACAGTCGCAGCTCGCCTCTGGGACCTATCTAAACCCGATAAAGTTCTCAAAGTATAATGTCAGATGACAATAACATATGCATGACGTAGAAGAAACGATTTAGCCTCTTTTATGATTCATTAAATAAAATACCAAATGTTTATGCTAGCCTGAATTGCCAACTATATATGTATTTTTAGCATATAGAATCCCTGCTATAGGTAATTACGATATGTTCTTTTTGAATAATTATTACATAGTGTCTTATTCAAAAAACATATATCACTTATATTGTATCCATACATTTATGGATGGTTAGAGTAACATAAATTGAAATTATATCAAAATTCTGTGTTTAACGTTGGATCAACTATTACTCGTTTGTATTTTGCTGCTAGTAGCGTGTGAGAGGCTGTGTTTCAGAGGTACCTGCTGTTTGTAGCTTATTCTGCGATACACCGGAGCAACAGGAAAGGGGTTCAATTTACTTGTAATAAAGATAAGAGACAGCCACGCGGGCCGTGTCGGTCTGCCGTTGTGTGGAGCAACATTATACAACCTGGGCTATAGGAGGGGGAACAGGAGATCGGTGTAGCAGACCGCATACCCATCACCGTAACACGATTGATACAGACGCTGCTTCTCACCAGTGCCAATTTACTCACGGACAACACACAAGTAGCAACAGAGTGACCCCACAATTTCGATAAAGTCTTTAAACAATATGAGAGATTTTTAACTTCGTGTGTCTGCTGGTTCAAACCGAGAAGATACAGTATGGAACCCTCTCAGGGTTTAAGGAATATGACTAAATCTAAGGAACTATGGCGACAGATCCGACTGGAAATGAAGCAGGTGATTCAGAGTTATTCCACCTTTCTCCTGATCCCCGTGGTCATCTCTGCCATCCTCTTGATTGTCTTTTTCTGGAGGCGTTACCTGCGCTGGACCGTCCCGTGTCAAAGCTCGCGCCTGCTCAACGGTAAAACCGTCATCATTACAGGTACGATGATTCCGTGAGTAACATGTGTTCTCACCACATGTGATGTCATTACCACAGGTATGACGTCATTGCTACAAATATTTACACAACAGGTGTGACTTCATTGCTACAGGTATTTTCAACACAGATGTAACGTTATTACTACAGGTAGTTTACACCCCAGGTGCGACTTTATTATCACAGGTAAAAATCAAAATCATTATAGCAGGTTCTTTTCACAGGTGTGACGTCATTGTTACAGATAGTTTCAGGTGTTATATCACCATATCAGATACTCTCACCAATAGTATTACGTCAAGAAGACAGAGTCATCACCAAATGTGTGATATCCTAATAAGAGGAATGCGCACCGCAGGTGTGACATCATTAATATTAATACTCCTAAGTTGTGACGTAACTACCACAGTAACTTTCTCAACGGTGTGACGTCATTAATACAGATACAAGTTTTCTCACCTTAGGTATGACATCATCAAAATAGGTGTTCTCATCATTGTATGACGTCATCATCAATCATACCATAAGCTTATGCGAGGATGTAACAGACAAGTCAAAGTTTACTTTTGCAGTACAGACAAAATGTAAATTATCAAGAAAATATTTCTATTTATGACATTTTTACCTTTAGATATACACTTATTATTTCGTTACTTGTAGTTCATTTACTTTATTTATTAACATTGCTTAATTTTGAGTAATACATTCATGTCATATGCTTAGATATTTCTTTCTATGACAATTTTACCGTTAGATATACACTTATTATTTCGTTACTTGTAATACATTTACTTTATTTATTAACATTGCTTAATTATGAGTAATACATTCATGTCATATGCAATATGTCTTTACACCTTTTTAGTTCTTTTCTTTTTTTTCTTTTTTTTTTTTAATAAACACGTGGATGATTTTATGAACATGCCATTCCATCGGTTTAGAGATGAAATGTTCACAGATTATGTCGACTTTATTTAACAATTGTGTTGTCATATCACCGCACTTTTCGGAGATATAGTAACCGCGTTTTTAGGGTGTTAGTGCTCGGGTGTGACATCAGATTGCCACTTGGTAAATTCCGTCTTTGCGTATTGCAGAGTTATCTTCTCTTGTGAGCAGGTATTGATTGTTACGTCATTGGTTCGTGTGAGAAAATTACGCCGTTTTCTCAAAAATTGATGACGTTACTCTCACAAACAAGTGACGTAACAATCAATACCTGCTCACAAGTGCAGATAACTCTGCAATATGAAAAGACGGAATACTTTCTAACATTGCCAATACACGAAACCTCAAACGAGGCTTAATGGTAAGTAAACTTAATGATTATAAATGAATTGTATATCCCATTAAAATTTTTGAAAAACTGTAAGTTGACTCTATTTGCTCTTTTTTGTATAAACAGGTATTGTCAAACAAACCATAATTTGAACATAATTGCAACATGTCTATAGATTATGTCGGCAACGTTTTCAAATTATGTTGACCTGCGTTACTCGTAATTTTTGAGTCTATGGCAGAAATATGCTACCATACGTTCTTTCTTACGTAACCAACATTTAAAATGACACCACGCACTTGGCTAACATTTCAACGTTTACACATGGCTGGTTTCTGTTTTTAACTTGAAGTGGAATTTGATATATCTGGATAACGTGTGGTGTTTCAACTAGAGCGTATATCATTAAACCTACATCTTATATCTCCCACAGTCTAACCTGTCTACCAAGTTTAGAAGATAAAACAACTAAAAAATTTTTTCAGTGAATTTCCCCTGTCAAATAACGTTAATTAATTTTTGCATTGTCTTGCAGCCTAATAATCGGACACTGATTATGATGCTGTGCATGTACAATTCTGGCTTTGCAACACTAGTAGAGTGTGGGCTTTGTAACGTAAAGGTTCTGAGTTCGAACCATGCAGTTATTAATTTTTGTTTTAATTCACACTTTCAACTTTCGAACACTGTAAAATACACAGGAACATGTGATTTGTATGGAATACTTTTATTGAAAAGAACTTAAACATATTTTACAATAGTAACAATGATAGTAATATAGCTGAACTTGCTGGTACCATTTACCGTAAGAAATCACGTAAGTAACGATGTATAAGTATGTTATAAGGCTTTAAGGCTGATGTCTTACAATGTAATTTAATAGTTTACCGACATGAACGAACATGTCAAACTATTTTGCTTGCGACCAAACTGAATGGTAAAACGTGACATTATCTAACTATTATGTTCATCTAGGACATGTTTTTTCAGCTGTTGAGTGGCGTTTCGGCTCCAAATTAACATAGTTGTGCATATATAAAACCACAAAAGTCACAGTTAAATCCCCCGACAACATATGTTATCGGTATATCAATGTAAAACCCAGAGCCTTGTGACTAATGAGTAGATATACTTTATATGAAGTTTCCTTTCGTAACATTGAGTGTTGTTATGGAATGCTAGTTATGTAATACATTATCACACGTTTTCATTTACAATGTAACTAACATGTCTAGCGCATTAACATGTTCACAGAATGTTATGAAATAGCCCCATAACAAGTTGATTTAATAATGTAGGTCATCTAGCCTTCGTTTAATAGGATTTATGTGGTTTTGCATGGCAACATCTATCTGGATTTGAGGCCAGAACCGCTATCTACAGCTAGTAAAGAGAATATTTGAAATGTATGTTACATAACATTCAGCTGGGTCACGAAAGATATTGACATGTTGTAATGCCGATGAACTATCTTTATGAAGACATCAGCCTTAATGCCTTATCATTGTATGATTCAATCCTAATAACTAAAGTTCAAGTTCAATATATACCCAAATAACATATCTGAATATCGATGATTGTTCTAGTTCTTTGGATAATTTCCATGGGCTTGAAATATAGGATGACTATACAATCTTTTGGGGCTTATTGGACCGTAAATACGAGACACGTATTAAGACTGTTGTCTGTATGGTGTGTCGCTGTACGTCGCGGTCATTGATTTCTGTTTACGTTAAAGTAGGTCAAAACACAAAATTAAAACTGAGTAAGAATAAAATAACTTATTTAAGCACAGAACACGTAAGTAAAAGTCTCAGTGCTATAATGGCCTGTGTGTAGTATAGTTACAAGATACAAGATACAAGAAACTTTATTTAACGTCACATACAGGTAAACAAGGAACATTAGCTCTTGGGATCTATTATTACGACAAGTTACTTCCACAGTAGCAGAAGTGTAGTGTTTAGGTTTAATCAGGAATTCACACTTTTAACTGGTGATTTACACTTTTAACTGGTGATTTACACTTTTAACTGTTGATTTACTCTTTTAACTTGTGATTTATGATTTTTAACAAGGCATTTACACTTTTAACTGGTGATTTATACTTTTAACTGGTGATTTACACTTTTAACTGGTGATTTATGCATTTAACAAGGGATTTACACTTTTAACAAGGGATGTACACTTTTAACTGGTGAATTATACTTTTAACAAGGGATTTATACTTTTAACAAGGGATTTACACTTTTAACAAGGGATTTATACTTTTAACAAGGGATTTACACTTTTAACAAGATATTTACTCTTTGAACAAGGGATTTACACTTTTAACTAGACATTTATACCCCTGTCATATTTGTATTCGTAAGAATGTGGAAATAAAGGATGTCTAATCAACTTGATATTTTATACCAACAGAAGGGCAGCAAAAGTATTAACGAATCTTAGGAAATTACAATGTTAAAATTTTGTTGATTTTTTCCTCCAATTAACTTACCATGGTTAAATTTCTAAGACACATGAATAATATATATATATATATATTGTCAACAGAAGTGCTGGATGATTGTCTAATTCTGTACTGAATTTCATCAGTCTAGGACGAAAATCTCTGGAAAATCTATAGAGATACAAATAACTAATAAAGAACCAAGTGGGAAAATAACGTTACATGAAAAACTTAAAATACTGTCACTGTATACCGACATAATTCTAATAATATTGCGTAATATCCATAGATTGTGTCGACCCTTTTAAGAAGTATGTCAACATACGTCACTAGTAACTCGTGAGTTGGTGAAATCATCATCATCGATGCTCCCGGGATTTATTCTCCCTTGCGCTCGCTGCACAATAGGAATTTGTAATAGTAAAATTGAATGTACGCTGCTAGCAATTTGATTGGTCTGTGGTAAAACAAAACAAACCCTGACCAACCGCTAGGCTCGTACTGACAACGGGCTTCAAAGACAGTCAATTTTACCGTTACGCTACCGCGATAATCTATTGATGTACATCAAAGGATCTAACTAGTCTTCCTGTCTCATCCACAAGGTGGCGCAGACTGAGCCTTCGATTTTGCAATGACATATACCAGGGATTCAGAGAATGTGAGTGAGCAAAACTCCTGGAGAATCGAGGATGGGCAGAACTATGACACCATAGAGGAGTGATGTTTTGCAGACAATGTCGTATGCATGGCACGATATGCCATGTACACTTGTTGTAGAGAAACACGATTCTCTGTTTCTCCGAGATTAGTCTTGTTTCACGAGTGCTAAACGCTGGGAAACTCGAGCGAGCGAGACAGACGCGATCATTATCCAATGAGACACTCTGTTACAGAGATGATGTATAGTAATATTGTATACAACGGGAACTTAAGTATTAGGTGTAACATGTACAAGTGAAATTATCCTAGCCATCAGCGTTAGATAAGCGTTCGTCACGGTCTGTTTCATACTGTTAGGTTGATACAGGTAAGAAGGAAAGCAAAAGTGCTCGAGAACGGGAAAGGGGTGTAGAATTGGCAGACGAAATGATAATGAGTTTCTCATTTGTACAAGTTAAGATATTTTTTACAACTACGGTACAATCGTACCAAAACAATTTCATAACTCCAATGTTTATCACAGACAGTAGTCGTTGGTTTGTTTGCTTGTATTTCCTTACGGCACATTAACACAAGTCGGGGCCACAAGTGAAATCAAACGAACTACAATAAAACCTGTCTAATACAATCCCTTAATATAAAGACACTCGTCCTACAGGTTTATTCTTATTACTTATAACAATCTACCTATACCACTTTGAATTACAACATGGCGTTTTTGACATTCTAAAAACACTTTCTTTGAACCTGTTTGCTGTCGAATTAAAAACGTAACATTGTTACTATAAAGAAAGACCTTAAACTTACTTAACGTTTAAAAAGCTAACAAAGGTCACGGAGCACATTTACTTTTTAAGCACACAAAGAACCACGCCATTGTTTATGTGGCTTTAAGACAAATTCTTACAAATGTAAGCGACAGTTTTACCATTAATTAAATTCGATTTTCCCTTGGCAATCATACATACTCTTCTCGACGAAATTAAAAGAAGATAAAATAACCAAAATTAAAACAAAAACAATCCGCGTGGTAAACTGATCTGGTACCGCGATAAAAGGGTACTTAAAATTACATGTTTATTTATGAGCACATTTTAACGTGAATAAAGAAGTCACGAATGTGTATGGGAAATGTGTATTATGAGAAATTTCGTAGTTGGTGTTGTTCGCGTCGATACCAGTGTTACCACATTATTGCATAAGATGTTGCCGAATCAAACGTGTCTGGTGTTTATCTTTCATTCCAGGAATGATATGTGGTATCTATTACAACTTTAGAGATTAAAATTACCTCCTTTACCCATGATATAAGATTATATCCAACAGAACTGCATTGTAACAAGGATCTTTCAGGAAGGCGTTTGTTGATAAGTCGATAATACATGTCACCAGGTTATGTAATGTGATGAGTGAAATCGGTAGATTCATGCCTTTTAGTTTAAACTTAATATTTTTTAACTTTGTAAATTGTCATGACGACCAATATTTTGCTGCGCGTTTGCGTTTGTTATTTGGTATTTGGACCTAGGAAATTTCCCTTCGAATTTCGAGATCTTTAGATACATAGGAACGTAGCTTTCTTTATACATATTTTTGTCTATGACTATGTCTCACACTGTAATAACTTGCGTTTGAAAATTCTTTTGTTTCGTTTTTTCGCCAAAGCATTTGCTTGGTTTCCTTGATTGTTTGGGGAATGTTTGCCCTCCATTTCCGATATTTATCAGAAGGTAGGTAAAACGTAAAATACACCATCTTAATATCATATTGTATTCGTTGTTTCAGGAGCATCTGGGGGACTAGGCAAGTCTACAGCGTACGACCTTGCCAAGAGGGGCGCCAAGGTCATCCTTGCCTGTCGGAACATGAAGAAGGCAGAAGCAGTAGCCAGGGCAATACGCATGAAGACACATAACGATAACGTGTACGCATACTACATTGATCTTGGATCTTTGCGCACCGTGAAGGACTTTGTACAGGATTTTCAGAAGAATGAACCAAAACTGGACGTTCTAATTAATAACGCGGGTGAGTCTCTTAGAAACCATACACATTATTGACTTCAATAAATGCAACGCAACATTGAGTAAATTAATTGAACAATGCGATTCAACTGAACCCTATTTTTTTTTTAAATAATGAAGAAAAATAATTGAAATTACATAAAAAAAGTTGAATAACATATGCAATAATAACCGAACATCACGGCGAAGAATAACTACTGCCCCTTTAACATGAACACATACGATAGAGCCATTTTTCTTGTTAAAAATCCGTTGTATCAATCAGCAACCGAATTGAAATTGCTTTGACAAAATACGTCACTGTGCAACTCTGCATCGTTAAGTTACACTGCGTCACAGTGCTATTCTTAACCAATGAAAAAGCCGCTGCGGAGGAGTGAGGAACCATTTAGTGGTCATTGGGGAAATAATCATAAACACTATATCCTTGTTGCTGTCGTAAGAAAACCCATTGATATACATTGACATTTGTCCACAGCTTACTTGGGGCCTCGGGCCACGACAGAGGACGGGTACGAAAGGAGTTTCGGGGTAAACTATTTGGGCCATTTCTACCTTACCTACCTGCTGAAGGACAGACTAAAGAAATGCGCCCCAAGTCGTATCGTCAATGTATGTTCGGACTCCTATGCAAAGGGCAAGCTCGAGTTCGAAGACCTGGCGATGAAGAACTACGACATTTATGGCGCATACGCGCGCAGTAAACTGGCAATAGCACGGTTCACAGTGGAGGCGCATAGGTGCTGGTTTCCTGACGTTGTGCTCGCCTACGCTGTGCACCCAGGTATGATAAAGATTGTTTGTACCTTGTTTTGACAAGGGTCTGACATCCCTGTAATGACCAATTGCAAGTTAATATTCTTTTAATTCAATTTATTACCAATTGCACAATATATCTTGTTTAAGAACAGCGACATTCCCCAAGTTTTCGAAAAGTCTGTACAGTGTCGGAGAACACATGTAATAATTAACTCCATAATTGTAATGCATGCAGTTAGGTAACACTTTACAACCCTAATGAAATGATAAAGCCGAGGAAAAACTAGGGGCATCGTGGAAGATTCGTCGGGAAGATTATTGTTTAATAACGTGCTCATGTAAGGATTTTTGATAACCAGTTTGATATCAATAGCAAAAATCAAATTATCACAGTATAATCTCAAAAGAGAAGTATGATTGTATTTACATACTTGACACTGAGATTGTGCACTGCATATCAACTTGGATATAAATCCCAATACACACACACGCACACAAGCACAAACACAAATGTTATCTTTGGTTTATTTAAAATTAAGACGGTGTCCACAGACGATGGGATCACTAAGGGGCACTTTAACTCATCAACCCATACACATTTAAACTGGACTTTGCCCAGTCTTTTACTTGGTAAAGTTACAAAGTTGACTTTAGGGGTGTATAAGCTAACGTGCTATATTGCTGACACCGACCTGGCTGGTATGAAACGGTAAACTTAATCAAAGTCCTTTTTTTCTAGTACACCTTTTGTTTGTCGAAAATAACGATAAGGTTTGGAAATAAAGTCTTAATGGAAAACAACAGTATATAAAGAAATGTCTAGGTCACATTTATATATTGTATAATAACATTGCACTAGCGATATAGCATGCATGTAACATTAATAAGTGCATGCGTACAACTAAACATTGTATAGTGTCCATGTTTCTGAAGTACGATGGTAGTGCATGCACCAATCCAAAATAATAAATCATAAAAATAATTAGTTTTCAAAATTCTGTTGTGGAACATCCTCAATACTCCATGGATTACGTTTACCTCTTTCGCTTTCTGCATCCCTGGAGTATGTCAGGGAAAAAGCAAAGGCTCAGTGTTCGCCATCATGAGGACGAGACAAAAAACAAGGATGTACATTAAAAGAATCTTGCGGTCGCATAACGGTAAATTTGACTAGCCTTGAAGTCAGGCGCCGCTCCTTTGTAATCCTCAAAGGACAGATGTAAGCCTAGCGATTGATCAGGTTTATTTTTACTCCAGACAAATCAAATAGCTTGCCGCGTGCCTTCAATTTAGCTATGACATATTCCGGGGGTGCAGAGTGTGAAAATGAGTGTTGACCCTGGAGTATCGAGGAGGGTTGTGCGAGAGCATGGTATTTGACAGTTTTATAATTTACATAAAGGATACGGATAATGCGACGTAATATAACGTCATATCAAGAGAACAGAGTTATTATGATTTGTGTCAATGTCTTATTCAGGCTGTGTCCACACGGAACTACTGAGGAACTGGCCTGGAGTTTTCGGAGAGGTGTTGCGGGCAGCTGCGAGGTTTCTGTTCAAGACCCCAGAGGAAGGATGTCAGACAATTGTCTATTGCGCAGTGGCGGAAGGCATTAGAGACCAATCCGGAAAAATGTTTGAGAACTGTAAACCACTGAAAACGAAAGATTTTGTAAAAGATAAAGCTAAAGGTCGACAACTGTGGAATAAAAGCTTACGCTTATGTGACTTAGACGAGGAACCTGATGTCTCTGACGACGAGCCTACACCGGAAGTAAACAATGTCAAGGTCACTGGTGAACAGGACGAGACAGGTGCACAACACCTTGCAAATCCGGAAGGAAAGAAAGAGAAATAGATAAATGAATTTAGTTATATGCGTGTGAATGAGTGAGCAGCTGTTAGACTAAATGCGCATGCTCGTTGTTACTGCTATTTATCATTTCAATGTTAGGTAGAGATAAGATTGTGTGTGAGTGTTATATAGCTGTCACTTATACATTTGTAAGGTAGGTGCAGGATTTCGCTGATTGTTGGCTCCATTATGTTACAAGCAGTGTTTCTTATCTACTGAAAGGATGTTATTACGTTGAATGTTGCATTATGTATGCCATTCAAAGTCACACAAATGATTACTTTAACCTATTTACTTATCAACGTTATGTTGTTTTGCGTATTGCAGAGTTATCTTCTCTTGGGAACAGGTATTGATTGTTACGTCATTGGTTTGTGCGAGAAAATAACGTCGTTACAAACAAGTGACGTAACAATCAATACCTGCTCCCAAGAGAAGATAACTCTGCAATACGCAAAGACGTTAGTAGTAACAAACCAAATGAGTCCGTCCACAATTGACATTTGCGCTTTTGTTTGAAACATATTTCATGAACACGTTCAGTCGTGAAACCATAATAATGATTTAAAATGCATTAATGTTAGTGGAACGCTTACACTATTGCTATAGTATGGTATTGTTTGCCTCTGTATCGAGTAACCAATGACAAACATTCTCTCACTGTGGCGGATCCTAGGAACAGGGATGCGTTCCAGCCTCTTTTCTTTCTCCCCTTTGAAATAATGTATCGATATTCACTCTGATAAAGTTTACTTTGGACATCCGAAATAAATGTGGGACCTCTTTCGGAAAAGCTGGGTCACCGCTTCTGACGTCAGATTGTTCCCATTTCAATCAAGGGAAATGGTTATTAACATATCATAAAAGAGTGTCGTTATGTCAAAATTAATAATTTTGCACTACCTTAGATGTGTAGTGTTTAGATGTGGGGAAATATAAAATGTTTACTGTGTTATGGCATTTTTACATAACAGGTGATACCTAAAATTGTTGATATATCAATGTAAACAAATATGGGGATAACTAAGATTGTTGATATAAAAGCAATTATGCAGATGATTTAGAATATTGATATATGTTGATATAAAAAAGGGGAAACGCAATTATGCAGATGATTTAGAATATTGATATATGTTGATATAAAATAAGGGGAAAACTTCTTCATTAGTGCTATGAATACAACGAAAACTATATGATTCGAACTGTTGTCTGATATATCATTTTTAAAATTGAAAAAAGGGCAAATGTTATATTGGTGCAATCAATTTTAAAAACATTAGAAAACTCTTGCTGTGAACTGAAGGCAGTTTTGGAGCATGTGTTCCACATAGTGAGAAAAGTTTAGGTTTATGGTATACATCGAAGTGGAAATATATAAGATATTTCAGGTTGTTGCTCATACAAATCTGTACAACTGCGATAAAAGATTGGTTTTGGAATTTGTATACAGATAAATTCCGCCGAGTGATAAAATGAGAGTTCGCCAGTCAGTCAAGTCTTTTACAAAGCCAACATCTTGTTATATGGAATGTATTTTCCACGCTTACAGGAAGGGCAACCAACTCTGTGTTTTGATTGACTGGACGTGCGTTATATATACAGGTAATTAAAGGAGGACGCTGACTGTGGTAATCACCGATTGATAATGCTAACATGAGGGCGTTAACCCAGTGAATCCACGATAGAGCACCATAACTGATAACGGTGCTGACGAGAGACCGATTTTGGAAAGCTCATGCACTGGGATTGATACTAATGTTAACTAAGGAAAACGTGTCATTTCACCAAATATTAAGGGTCTTTCGCCCGAAGGTAATTGATTTAAGATTAATCAGAATGTTGATATACAGTCTTCCGTCGTGCTATCTGTGTAGGCTTATTTTTTTCTGCATCGATGTTTGGCATGTAGCTTTTTATTAATACATCTTCGCCCCGATTAAGTGGGTGTTTGTTGACATGGCGAATTTCTCATGCCAGCTGGGTGCCATTGCTCCCTCGCGAACATGTTTTTGTGTAATTGGCACCTGAGCGGTTACCACCGCGTATTTGTTTGGTTAATTAAATATCCTTTTCCCTATTTCTTGTAAACATGTATTTAATTAATAAAACAAAACAAAAACAATCTCATTAAATAATGGAATAACATTTTTTTTTCTGTATATAATTATCGATTTCGTTAATTTAGCTAGCTAAAAGTCTGATTAGGTTGTAATTCCATTTACTATGAATTTAAAA
This sequence comes from Mizuhopecten yessoensis, assembly GCF_002113885.1. NCBI lineage: Eukaryota > Metazoa > Mollusca > Bivalvia > Pectinida > Pectinidae > Mizuhopecten > Mizuhopecten yessoensis. Next base: position 1,214,283 of record NW_018408629.1, read on the forward strand.
TTTGAAGCTCTCTATATTTCAATGAAATATGTAAGTATATTTTATGCTAATTCAAAAAACATGCTGTATTGATAACAGCGGTTTAGCAGCTTACTTCGGTATGATTTATATTGTAAGACCGACTAAACTATGGTTTATATTGAAATGCCATTGTATTCACTTGTGCCTAGACCGAGCTATCTCGACAATTGTGCCTTCAGTTTTGTATACATATATTTAATATTTTACTACACCTTTAGACGGTTTAAAAAATATATATATATATACTTCAAATCACTGATTTTCTTTTGCGGATATTTATTTGTTGCAACTGTTTTCTCATTGAATTATTTCCGAGGGAGTTAATTCACAAAAAAGAACACAATTTGTTATCATTTCTTTGTTTTATGATGACTTTAACAAATATAAGCAAGTCATTTAAATCCATAATTGTCTCACTTCGCGAACTAATGCAAAAATAATTATTTGGTGATATGTTAGGTGATTTGCTGTTGTTTATATACAGAGAGATAGGTGTCTACTTTATATGCAGTTTGCGGCTGTACAATGCAGTATTTTTAGAATATATTCTTGGCCCATATGTACAAAGTCTTGTTAGCTTAACGTGACGTTAACGCAAATGTTCAAAATGTGATTTTTGAGAAAATATCTTAAAATTTACATTTTTTTTTTGTGTTTGTTTTGAATTGTTCACTTTTTGAAAAAAAGTACAAGTTCAACTTGTTTCACTTACCACTCGTTAAGCTGATCAGGCTTCGAGTAATTCGGCCCTGGTTGTTGTTGTTACACTCTGCATAATCTTGTAGTATATATGTATATTTTACAGAAGAAAACATGCATGTGTTCTGTCATAAACCGTTGCGTATACACTGGTGTTATTAAGGGCAACATGCACATGATACAAATCATAAACATCACGTCAGAACACATATTGGTTTTGATATTTGACGCTGTATTTAATGGTTTTGAAATGCATGTTAATTATATACTTATACACTATGCAAGTTTGTGTCTTAAAATAAATGCAAAGGTTTTTTGTTGAAATGTTCTTTTCCTGCTGTGGTAATTGTTATATCAGACTCGGAGAGTTGATGGTAGCTTTATCGTCTGATATTAAACACACTCCGAGCGTGCCACCTAGCGGGAGTGTTATGCGCGCCAAAAGGTCAAAGGTGACACACAAATCGAACAACGTTTACAAAGAATGCATTCGCAGGTCTGGATGTCAGAAACCAATTGCTTGGTCCAAAGGGCCTATAATTTACGTGAAGGAATGTAATCGATGCACACGGGGTATCAGAAGAGCACAAAACACACGCTGTGTCATATTTGTTTAGATATGATATTCTTCTTCTGGCTAGGTAAAACACAGCATCTTTAGACACCTAAATGATCAATGTTACGTAAAGGTCGTTAGACTGGAACACATCATGTATACTCTGTTATAGATCACGCTCAGGGCCGGCCGTTTGTGTACAGATATATAGAGTTTTATCTGTTTGAGTTATAGCTCATGTAAATCAGTTTCTGATAAAACAGAGGGAATTAAACCAACATGTAATCAAAGATATGAAAACATTTATTGGACCCACTGTATAACAACAATAAATTAATGGTCATTAATGTATGGAGGTGCTCCTTCGAATTTCAAGATGTATGCTCCCGATATACCTCTGCACATTTTTTGCTCCTGAAATACATATGCACACTTGGATTTTCTCCTGACAGAATTGAAGGTTCGCAGACATTGATGAATATTTACATTTGCTCTGCATATTTCCACTGCAATGCACTTAGAAGGCACATGTTGTAGTGAGACTATACAAACATTTGCTATTGTGACGTCATCAATTTCAGTGTTGTCAAGACTTAATTTGCTGTTCAAAGCATAACTACTCTACCTAATTGTAGATATTAATAATGACTATTTCAGCAAATATTGTTATGGTCCTATAACACACATTTCTATTGCTGACAAAATTACTTTATTAAGTTTGTCATCAATAACAATGTGTGTTACAGGACCATAACAACATTTGCTAAAACATTCATTGCGTAATTATCAAAGAGCTACTCAGATCTACTGAGATAAAAGCCGGTCAATTGTACCGTTACGCTTCCGTGCGAACCGAAGGTCGAATTACTCGAGATTACTGCTTCGCATGATGTCGGAATGGTTGCAAGATAAGTCGTCTCTTATTATCCACAAAGGTGGCACGGATTTTGACTTATGTTCTGTTATGAAAAATAAAACTGCTCAGAGTAAAAATGTGAGATGGTGAGCGGATCTCTTGAAATTCGGAGATGACTGAATAGAAGTGCAAATGGTTTTATCTATTCTCATAACGTGTTTATCCCGAAAGAAACCAACAGGAAATCGTCAGCTATGTATTATAGACATGTTTTGCCTTCGTTTTAGGGAAACAGTGTTTTTTGCCATCGTTACATATGATTAATCGAGGTGAAACAAAGGACCATGTTTCCCTACAACGAGGGCAATACATGTTTTGCAATGACGCGTCATTATTGTCGTCTGCTTGAGAAATTAGGAACCTCGTTGTGGTTCTTCTGGCCCATCTTTCAGACGTGGCGAATGAAGAAAATTGGACAGGTAAATTCGAGCACGTGATGTTTTATGTTTAATATAAGCCAATCAGACACGAAGTTATACAAATATGTAGTCTATTGGTTTTTGACGTATCTATTGGCAGCCAACGGTTCAAGGTCTTAATGTTTACAAGATCTGTAGAATATAGGTTGTCTAAGTGCTGCAAGTTCATTGGGAATGACATTGTTGTGTCATTTGCATACTGTGATGGAATGTAAATTTAACCTATTACAATGTGCTGTACACATACTCAGAAAAAAAGTCTACACCTATGTGGCTTATATATGTGTTTTCATCTGTCAAGACACACAGTTGATATTTTCAAACATTTAAGTGATGCATCACTCCCCGTCAATACATACCAGCTTATTTTCTAAATCAATTGAAAAAAAATAAGGCTACAACAAATCTTGTATACTCTGTGTAGTAGGTTTGAAATATAATATTAACATTATTTGCCCAACCACGACAGTCAGACACTGTTTCCCGTGCAGTTTTTCCAGTACGCTCCGACCTTGAATCGTGGCTTGATAATAAATCTGTCAAAAGGCAAACTTCCCTCCCGACTGTTTACTCACATCCTTGTATCGTGCATCTGTCTGAATATCTCGGAGAAATAACCATCGGGTGAAGAGGTCCATGTGAAGTTTGTTTCTTTATGCATCATGCGATCTGTTAGCTTAACTGGTTTATCACAAAACAACCGTATTATGCATTAAATACACCTATAACATATTTATTAATGCCGCATGTTTTGACATACGTTGTGACGTCAGTATTACGACAACACATATTATGTCATTACAATGTGACATGGCACTGAAGACTGTAGAAATGAAATCAAAATGGCGGCATTGAAAACGATAGTATTAGAAGCCGTTTTATTACGAAAATTGTCTTTTATTTCTAATTGTTATATATGTGATAAAGATGATTTTGACATTTTTTTAAAGCTCGGCAGAGTCTATATCAAATGAAAATTGTTAACTCATTTCATATTTTAAATTTACTTAAAATTAACATATGAAAAAGAAAATCATTACTTGAGGTATAGCACAAACGTCAAGTAGTACCAATAAGGTCATGTGCTGTTGACATAAAAGCAAAGATGAAAGATAGTTTTAAAAAGTTCACTATGTGTTAAACAATCCAGTACAATTACAAATCTTTTAGTTTTATCTAGTAATTATAAAGTTAACTTAGAATATGCCGTTTTTGTATATTTATAAAAACATACATGGCAAACAAGTGTACTTTGATAACAGCGTTACTGGGCGTTTCAAAGCTTACATTCCAGGAAGTTTTTCCCAAAATGAATATTGTTGTCTGTTATAAGTAGCGGTTATGTTTTGGATTACTTAAAATACAAAATATGTATCTTTTCTCGCAAATTGATGTCGATTCGGTTACGCAATTCGGTTCTTCGTTGTTTTTTGATTTTAGGATTGAAATGCGTTTTTAATATTTCTGGTGATTTGCAACACAGTTTCGTTAAAACATTTTCAATTTTTAGCGATAGTGCATCTTTGTGAAATGTATTTCAATCGTCTTAGTTACGTCAATAAAAAAAAGCACAAAGAAAAAGTGTATTAAATCTTTCTCAGTGGTTTTCTTAGGTTCATTGAAAACGATTCGATGTATTTATAACAGCTACTGTTCTACTACTGTTTAAAATAGATTTTTTTGTTTGTTTGATATGATGGTCGACGTTTGTAATTATGCTAATTAATGTGCCTTATTTTATTTTAAATGACGTAAATTGAGCATGACGTTCCAGCAGGTCACATTATCATTCTGACAAAGGGACTAACCGGAAGAACCAAGAGAAACTCTACTAAAAAGAATGAGTAAGTAAGAAAGACAAGAAAACAGAGAGTTTAAGTGTTACTGGTATAGGAAGGTCGTTTATCATTTCTATAAATAACCAGTCGACAGAACAGTTCACGAGACCCAGCAGTGTTCTTTATCAGCTATAACTTGTGTATTTTAGCATATGTTTTAGTAATAATTAATCGATATTCAAGGAAACATATAGATCTCTTAATACGTTACAGCAGTCCATTATTTATAGGTACATTCGGACTCGCTGGCATGCAAATATTTTGCAACGATAGTTAACGTGGCGGTACGTCCTTCCCGAAAGTATCACAGTCAAACGGACAGCTAAGGATAGCTCCGCTAAGTAATGGTCAATGATCCCTCGGCCTTGGCAGATATGTTTTTAGCAATTGGTGATCTGACACATAACTGTTATCAATCCTTCGCTAACAGGATGTGTTTTACTCGTGAACGCACGCTGACCAGCTGTACGTTATAATACAAGCGGATGTTGCTCCCGCAGCATCATTAATCATTCACACGCAATGCACGCGCACACGTCTCTACAGAATGGTAAGTATGTGTTAAGTGCAGACGTTTGTAAAAGCGGACTGGTACAGACAATGCAAACTTGTATAATTGATAATAATTGAATAAACGACTAACATAACTAAATCTGAAGTAATCCTGTTCCAAGGGAGGCAGAACATTAGATATTTTTACAGTGGTTTTTCATATTACAGCAATCTCTCCTTCTATTTCCTTCTATTAACAGATTAGCTCAATTGATTAGAGTGACAGTATAGCAGTACGAGGTTCGTGGTTCGAATCCTGGTCTCGCCACTTTGTGTGGCCACAGGTGTGAATATTTACACTCAGAACATTACATTCTATTTATTTTATCTGTATTATTTCTTTCCATAAAAGTGATATAAATTATGGTGTTTTTTTCATAAATAGTTTATCAAAGCTATATTCATTCTTGTTGAAACAGTTTCCAATGCACATTTAGTTGTTGGTAGTGGTGTGGGGACCCTTAACTACAAGTCATAGCCGAGTGTAAATTATAACACAAACGGATGTTGGTCCCGCAGCGCCATTAATCATTAACACGCAATGTACGCGCACACGTCTCTACAGAATGGTCAGTATGTGTAAAGTGCAGACGTTTGTAAAAGCGGACTGGTACAGAAAATGCAAATTTGTATAATTGATAATAATTGAATAAACGACTAACATAACTAAATCTAAAGTAATCCTGTTCCAAGGGAAGCAGAACATTATATATTTTTAATTATGGTGTTTTTTTCATAAATAATTTATCAAAGCTATATTCATTCTTGTTGAAACAGTTTCCAATGCACATTTAGGAACCACCACTACTAACCTAAAACAAGGTTGGTAGTGGTGTGGGGACCCTAAACTACAAGTCATAGCCGAGTGAAAATAACGAAATAGTATCGCAACATACGGACTACAGCATAGGTCCTTGGAATACTAACTTCATCTGATTGCTCACTTGATTTGGTTTTAATTTATTTTTTCATGTTAACTTTTTCTCTACTTATATAAGATATATTACGAGTCAATGACCGTATGGTAATATAATTAACCATATAAGATATAGATATGTTACGAAAACATCGTACACTAAAGCACATTTCCATTTGTATGAACAAACAGCAATTTTAATTTTGTCTATTCCACCAATTCAAGGTTTTTCAGGCTATATCGTAAAACCTAAAACAAATAGACAACAAAAAAAGGTTATGACGTCATATGCCACAATGTTGTGCGCGGTATTTGTATTTAGTTTTAACCTTATTTAGTTGATATATTTTGCCAATACTCGTCCCTGACAAGTCCTACACATGCGGTAATAGGGAAAGGGAAAGGGGTAAGGGAGTGATATGAAGTGTAAACTAGGAATGAAGAATATATTAATTTATATATGATCATCAGATGTTAATATAATATTGCTATATTACAATAACGAAAAATGACGTTAACAATAACGCGATTCTGAATAATATAGTCATGTTATAAAGAATTGAATTTCTTATCAATGCTGTAAATGGACACTAGAAATATATACAAAAATTATATATTATAAATAACCACTAAACAACTATTGACAATTGTGTATACCATAAAACACCGCCATAAACATCTTGCCGTTCGTATATAATATCAATCACACGTTTCAACTCAAATTCCATATCAAGGTAGCACAATCACTTTGTCAATTCATCATAATCATGGCCAGTTCGTGACATAATATAGTATATATCAATACAATGGTAAAATCACTGAACAGAGTTATAAACCCAAATACATTTTAAGATACACTAGTCAAACAAATGCAACACAACATATCACACATTAAAAGGAAATCCAAAAGGGCTATGCATTAAGTTGAACTATTTTAAGATTTGATTACAAAATCTTGGACGGCTCGAAAACTCGAGAAAGTTCGAGATTCATCATCAAAGAAAACTGATATGATAATTGATACGGCTAACTGATAATATGAATCTGTCTAAGTGCTGTTTATTTATTACATTCTAGCAAATAATGTGTTGAGTTTTCCCTGGCAACGCAAGAACAATTCGGGGAGGGTATGGTTTTTTTGTAAACAAGTGTTCAAGCTACATAACGTACACAGTCTTGTAGTAGATTGGACCAAGACATGAGCAGGAAAATATTGAATAGTGCTATTTTGCCATGCATTTATATTTTTATAAGCCGGTAAAAAGACTCACTTGATTAAATGTGAATGAGAGACTGTCTTGTACAGATTCTTTTACTTTGACATTGATAGAACAAATACATTCTTGTCACATATTTTTATAACAGTGTTTGTGAAGAAGTATTATGAATATAGATAATCACACTGTGTTTTCTCATCGTGAACTCTACCTTTTATATATTTTTTCATTCATGAAAAGTCAACTAAATACCATATCTTCTAATTTACCTCTAGGTTTAATAATCATCGATCCGCGAGATCCTCGATCCGTGACAAACGGGAACAAAGAAAACACGTGCGCGGGGTAATTACATCTGCCTTATAACTATGCAGAAATATAGTTTAAACAATATTATCGTCACTGGCTTCTTCATGTACTTATTCAAGCTTAAAACGATGTTATCATTCCCACAATGGGTTTTTTAATAACTTGATTTTATAATGATTTGTTGATGACGGACTATTTTCTTACGCGGAGTAACTTTGTATGGACGTCGCGAGCATATTTTTTTTTTTTTTTTTTTTTTTTTGAGGAAATACATTCCCAAATCGGAAAATCCATTCTCAAATTGTCCTCAAGTCGTTCTTAAGTCAGAAGGTCGGTATTTTTCTAGAGTATTATCATACTGACAACCAATGATAATGAATTCCCCAAGTAATCGGTAGGTCTTACAGTGTAATATATAGATGATTATGGATCCCCGCGGCAATTCTGTTCTGTGACTTACCATTGCAAATAGATACAGATCAAAACAGATCAACTATCCGCATTGCAACAGTCTGGGGTTCTATCTTTTCTTTCCATTTTTGCTACACTTTCATTTTGGCGGTTCCTTCATACATAGTCACTTCCGGTAAGTCCGCTGTCAGAAAAATAGGACCTGGTTTAGTGTCATGTGACCAATTGTTTTTTATGGAATTTCACTGAGATGACATTTTTAACAAGAAATATCTTTATCGGCGTATAATTGATATGATATAACGTAAAATATGTTAACTGATAAATCCAATAGGATACACACATTAAATGATTTAGCCGTGAGAAACCGTTCCTATACTGATCGTTCAACGCAATTTCGATAGCGTCATGTGTAATGCACATTTTCTGTATACCGCCCATCAGAATTGATATTTTTTTTACTCTCGTGGCAGCTTCAGATCAAATAATCGTTATGTTAGATCTCTCATGCATTTATAAATATAAGATAACGATGGATATATCGCTTTTATGTAAAAGGAAAGGAGCAGATATAGAGGCCCCAAGCAAGTGCTTGTTGGTTATCATTTTTGTCCAACTCGATAATGGTTACGTCATTATCAAAACTTTGACTAATACAATTACGTCAATGTTGTTACACACTAGTGAGTAACCAAACTGCTTACCAATTCCTAGCATTTTTTATCCAATAAGTCGGAAGTACGGAAACCTATAAAGTTTTTTTTTGTGAGAAACACAATATGTTTACTGAGGCCATCACTATCAGAGATGTATATGCCTAATGCTTCTACATAGTTCCTTCGAATATAAATCCTTAGTCTACTGTTCATCAAATTTAATCGACTTGGCATGCAATACGCACTTGTATGAGTCAAATGAGGCGATGGATTCCCGATTCCCGAAACGATCTTAAACGACTCCGCATAGTCTGAACGTGATTGGGAGATTTGATGTGCACAGATGTCTAGAAGAAATGACCTATGGTGCAAAAGATCGTCGTAAGGCCCCTGTTGGTCCTGCTGTCCGTACCTAAAGTTGGCTGTGACCTGTTAGTTGGAGTTCAGCCAGGCTTCGTATACATGGAATATTAGTCTAATTCTAAATTAGATGACAGTCCTAGAATATAGGATTTACACGCCATAGACAATAGGTCTATATGATACAGATTTCTTATAGACGTAACGAATTTTGATAGACCAGCCCTTGACCATGAAAATGTTATTTATATATTTAGTTTTCAATAACATGAAATAAAGAAAATATGTTAAATAATAAAGGAAGACAAGTAGTTACACAGATATTTTCTTCACTGTACATCATAGATACCAACCCGAAAGACAACTTGGTCTATGAAGTAAATGATTCGCATAGAACAACAGTGTTTTCGTGGCGATTGTCTTTTGGTCTACCGTTAAGTTCGAACACCGAGATGTTGTGCCAAGAGTTGGCTTTGATTATTTTGATCATAATTACAGCGTTCTTTGGCATATGTTCTATCAAGCAAATGAAATAAAAGGAGTGGAACGGAAAAAATGAGTAGATACACACGTCTGATGTTTGTGCATCAGATTCTTTGTTTTCTTTCATCTCGTTGAACAGTTTTGATTTCAAAATTGGGACACAACTCTTTAATAGGTTTTAATATGATATGAGTGGACGCAGGCATTGCTGCCTCTATATCCACATCAATGTAATTTGAAATACAATTTGGTAAACATAAAATAAGTTTATACATAGGACGCTGTATGATCGTACTTCAGCTCAAGATCTTTCCAGAATCGTCCAAGTTTTTCTCAAAGTCAAATACGTCTACGTGTAAGTGCTCTTAACAAGCCTAAGGTTTTAATTTAAATCCACCGTGTACCGTTCCCTATTCTACACCCATGGACATGAACAAGTGTTGCACGTAGACATTCACCCTCTCTTTCTTTAGCTTAGAAAAATTTTAAAAGGAAAAAAAATCTGCTGTTCACGTAATCACGTTGCAATAACGTCGGTCAACAACGTTTCCATTTATACCTTTTAGTATATAATTTTTGCCTCATTTTCTCTCATGACATACCTACCGTTTATTCATTACTCTACCGAACGACCCTGCGTTACATTATTGTACAAGCCGTGCGTTAGGACTTCAAGCAAGCCAGCAAACAAACAAACGAACAAATAAATAAATAATTTAAATAGCTACACAAGTAGTGTATGAGTTATATATGTGCGGGTTATTAGCACAGACATGTTTAGGTGTCGTCAAAAGAATTAAAAAGAAGTACGGAATTTCTTATGTATAGTCTTCGTCGTCATTGTGAATTTTCTCCCAAAGAGATTTGAGTTTCGGTATACGGTTTACTTACGTGTAAGCTGTTGAGCGTTTCATTTTAGTTACAGTTCGTGCTCCAATGATGACTGCTTTACCTTCCCTGAAAGTCTCTGCGTACTTGAAATGGGTAATTCTTTAAAGATCCATCAAAGTGTTAAAAAGGCCCTTCAACTAAATAAAGGGTAACTAATTGAGCTAGTTTGATTGATACATCAAAATAATCTGACAACAAGATATTGCTATATTTTCCAGAGCATTTCCAGATTAACATTGCCTTGAGAGAATGCATGTATCAATATGATACAAGGGAGTTAACTCCCATGAAACCTACGTACACGGCATATTTTGTTCAATGGCATGGGTAATACAGGAAGGTATTTATCAGCCTCAGACTTCCATTATACAGCCATTAACAAAACCGTAATACTCAATTATGATACTTTATCATATTTTAAAAGAAATTGTAACACTGGTCAGTATATGTGACTGAAATGATTTATGAGATCAAGTCCTGCAGTCAGTTTGTTATAACAATGTACGTGTTAAGCCAGAAGTGTTTACATGATGAACCGGAAGTCATCTTCTTAAATTAAAAAGTGTTTACTGGAAATAAATATATAAACTAGGAGATTTTAATGTATAACACTTTTAATATGTATACAATTTAAATGTGTATATATGAAACAAATGGAGGAGTAGACTGTGCAATGTACTTGGATACAGTAGCTGACTGCAGCCGAATTAAGTAAACAGTATACTAAATCAACATATGTGCGTGTATTATGGTGGTTACATAAAGAGGGTGAGAAAATATTAAAAGAAAAAAAAAAAAAACGAAGGACGTTTGTGGTCCGAGTCAATGATTTTTCCAACACTTTCGAACCCCGAGTTATATGTACAAACATATGTTGAATGTATCTGTTCTACCACATAAGATGTAACCGTAAAGTCCTTTTGGTGTCTACCTCAGTGTCCATAGGTCTTTGATAAGCAAGATGTCTTAATGATATAATCTTTTAAATGAGGCGGTTTTTTTTTCAATCTATCGACATCGCTCGTCAACACATGAAATCAGCATTTGACGTATTTACAAATACTCTTAGAGCACATGTTTCACGCTGTATCGAGCTCCGTCCCATAGCCTTACGTGGATCACTTGGTACGAATCCTCTCGGGATTATTCCTAACATGTATCAAATAAATTCTACAAGTGGTATTTGATCATGGACGATGAACAGCCCGCCATGTCAGCCATCTTGGATTTCGAACGTCGAACCGATCCAAATATAACATCATACAATTTCAACTCATGGTAATTCATTGTGAAATTCCTGTGGTTGAATTTGAAATGTTAATTGTGATAAAAACCTATGGGCTATTGATCCAAGCTATTCCTAGCAAGGTTTGACTAAATCAGACAGACATAATTTGAGAAGAAGATAGAAATATTTTTTAACTATTGACAATTTCATACAATGCTACGCCATCTTGATCGTTAAATGGCATTGATCTCTCCCCAATAGATTTTGATGACATCATAAAATACATTACTCTCTTCATTGCTTCGCATTAGCGTATGAGGCGACTTGGGTCGCCCCTTAGCATTGCCGTTTTCTGCTGTGCCTTCTATTTGAGGAAGTGTATTTCCAAACGGAAGCGAAGGGGAGATAATTGTATACAGTAAAATGCATAGTGCAGTTGGACAGGGATCCTTATATGTTGAAATGGGTGCAACAGATTTTTTTTTCATAAAAAGTCACCTCAGCAGAGGACATGGAGTAAAACCTCCGATTCTGCCAGGGGGTTGTGGGCTGCCTGGATATACCTCGCCTACGATGTAACACAATTACTACGTTGAGTACAAAAGGTTTACTTTCTACTTTTAAATTACTGATGTTGATAGCGGACAGGTGAAGCTTGAAAGCTTTTTGAGTTATTTGTGTACTTAAAACCCATTACAACTTGTTTTCTTTGAAAATGATTTGTCGTTTTCATTATACATGTATGAGAGGCTTATCAAGTTTTAACTTTCTAAGTATTTTTTTCTGTTGTTATTGCTTCATGAATTTATTTATTTATTGATTGATTTAAGTGTTTTTATTTTCACTTCAATTGCTTAACATGTGAATAGCTGTTAACAATCTTTCAGCGGTGAATTCAGTAACCCGTGTATTACCTTACTACTGTTAAAACTCTGCTGTATAAATACAGTTTAAAGTTAAATGGAGTAGTGTTACACTTTGTTGAAAAGTGTGCATATGATATGATTGTGTGATTGATCAACCGCCGACTGCTCCAAATTCTTCAAATTTGAATAATAACTTCATGTACATTTGAAGTTCCCGTTTTCCTTACAACAGCACTATGTAGCGAGAAAGATCGACAGTCCCTGGCTCAGGATTAACCGGTTTTGTGCTTCATTACTCAACGACCTATTTCATTTTTTTTCTCCTTGCATAAACATGGCTGACAGGTAAACATGGCATGCATAAATTGTTACACAGCATATACACACAACAGGAAATATATTTCCAAGAAAAAGAAAAAAAGAAAAAGAAATTGACGCTATCCATTTTGCGGAGGTAATGCTCATTCATATATACACTTTATTTATTTTACATCAATTATTAAACAAGTTATTTCAACTGATCTTAATCACTCCTGTTGGCCCAGATGTTAGAGGGTATGGTGGTGTTTAAACCTCCTTGTAATAGCGCGGATCTGATGTCGACTTTATAGTGCTACCTCACTGAAATACCATGCCAAAGGCGCCCATCACAGCATTCCACCCGGTCACATTCGACAAAATTGAGGTGTTGCCAAGCAAGGCACTAGGAAATAAAAGGCAGCTAGAAGAAGAAAGAAATACAAAGATCCAACATATTGTTGTGGAGCCAGCAGATTAATTTTAGTCGCTTTTATGTCCCCAAGTATAGGACACAAAAGCAATTCCCAAATTCTACCGGGGGTTCCCGCATTAGTTGCCTCTTAAAATACATGCGGTAGTTAACAGAATGTGTTGTCTTTTCTCAATTACCCCACCTGTAGGGGTCGTCCGATCAGGGAATCGAACCCTGGCCGCCTTGGTGAAAGGTAAGTGTGCTATCCACTGCGCCACCAGACTACCCAAATGCTCATTTGGTGTTTTTAATATTTTTATAAATGTGCATGATAGGGAAATGTAAGGCCAGATTTCCAAATTTATTCAGGTAACTTAATTACTGACAAAAACATTCTCAAGAAATCAGTGATCAAAAACCTAACCAGAGGTACATGAGAAGATATCACTGAGTACATTTTGATAAGGAAGAAAAGAAAAAAGATTTTTGGTAGCATCAACATCGCTGTCTTAATTTGTATCCAGAAGAAACCTCCATTTCAGGGTTATATATCAATCGTTTCTCACAGCCAATAAATTGAATGCGGCTGGCTAACATTTTAACGTCTCCAATAATTCTGCTGAAGAGTTCTCATATCGCCTTTCCGTCTTGCAGCTATTATGTTTGTTTTCAATCAGTGAACTATGATGTTCATGACGTGTCCTTTAAAACTCCGTAGGTTTGCATGTCCCAATCCGTTGTTGTTTGTTAATACGTGCATTTGTAACTGACAAGCTACGTGAACTAACACACAATATTACAAGCATATTCAATCGGAAGTTGAAGCAAAAACGATAAGTATTATTTAACAAATACGACACCTGCATGTAAAATAGGCTTTCAAAACTTACAGTAGTTTATCATTATTTTTTGCTGCATGTCACAAAGCGCTACACAGCATTACATGGCATTTCGTAGAAGCACAAAGGAACACAAACATTGAACAATGACTCAAAAAACGTGATGATTTTTGACAAATTGATGATTAAGACCTTGAATTCCGTGGTAAGCTTATCACTCCATTGAACCACTTCTACGAAATGTCGTTTAACCTATATATTTGTTTAATGTCAACGTTTTGCTGTTTGGCTTGCACTTTTTATGATGTTGTTTACTTAATTAATACGCGAATTTCTTGTTTCTGACTCTATTTCTGGTTTTTGAATCAAACACTACACATCGATATCAAAACGACAATCGTGTACACGTTGAAAAAACAAAAGCACATCTTACAGACAGGTAAGTGTTTAAATTGAACATTTGTTGATGCATGTATTTATCTATTTATTTATTTATTTGTAACGTGGCGATATTAACTGTATTTCTCTGCAATATACATGTATATTTTGTGTTAAGTATTAAACTGCTTTCAGTTTGCAATCATAGGCAATATGTATGCCAACTGGACAAAGGCAAATTCAATGAAGCGCTTCATGTTGGATTTGCCTTTTTCCAGTTGGAATTCATTTTGCCTATGAATGCCAACTGAAAGCAGTTCAACAATTATACTTATCATTTGTTTAATCTGTTCATCTCATAAAAAATAATTACACTTATTATTATTTAGCATTTAGTTCAAATAATGTATGTATCGTGTATGCTTTTTCAATAAATAGAACAGACATCTCCCAGAGAGGGTCAGTGGTATCCAACGTAACAATTATGACGTCATAATAATGACGAGGTCAATAATCGATCAGTGGCATTCATAACCAATATGAATGCCAACTGAATTTGGTAGGGTTATATAGTGGCAATGCGATACGATGGTAGATAGAACATGCTTAACAAATGTATGATGTTAGGTTACGTATTCTACGTATGTGTGCTAGAATTATTTCTCTTCTTGAATCTTTCTAAAACATTAACGTGTATTGCTGAATGGTATTTATGAACGATTTTTCATTAATTCTATTTTGTTGTGACACGTTATAATTCAGTTTTACCTTTTTTAACGTCTCGTTACAACTATATTGTATTAATATCTAGTCTAACAAAGGAATTCTTCCCTTGGTGTGAAGGCTGGCGTTGGTCATATTGCAATAAAATCTAAAAAGCTTAATCTCATTTTTCCAAAGGACCTTATTCGTGATTTACCATGACTGTCTCTCTTTTCCGTGCTTGTTAGATTGGGAACAAAGGCAGATTAAAAAAAATCACTTTTGTAAACAAATTTAAAATCTAATAAATAAATACAAATTTTGATGAAATAAATCGACATAAGAATAAACCTGATTTATTTATTTAAACAACCTATGTTTATTCTCGGGGGGATAGGGGCACCAAAATAACGTTATTTACAGACAGATTTTTCTTTTTTTTTAATTTTTCAATTCCTCCTGTCAGAGATTTATCATATATCATATATGTATTATACATAGACATGAGCAAACTTTTCACAGAAATGGACAAAATGCGTATAGATTAATGGACTTTTTATATATTATTCGTTAAAAAGAACACAATAAATAAGAAGAAAATTAAGACAAACTGAAATCTGCTGTAAACGCATTTGAGATTGTATCTAATGCTCTCAAATGATCTAAAGTAATAAACACATGTCAACTATATATATGATATATAGGGAAATGTGTACATTTATATTTGTACTGTTCTTATACATATGGTACATAGATGGATAATATATGGTAGTCGGATGATGCAGTTAACAACACACTTGCCTTTCACCAAGGCGACCGGGTTTTCTCCCGGTACTCCGGTTTCCTCCCACAGTAAGACCCCACGCGCGCTTACCTCCAGACCAATAAGAGCGATGAATAAAAGTTGATTATTTCATAATTGCTGTAAAATAAATAAGACTTTATGTTATTTTATTTTATTTTAAAATTGATCATTTTACAACGTGCTGGTATTCATGCTGTACTTTGTACATTTTAGTGTGCGCAAAACATATTTTACGTAAAGAGTAGATTTCCTTCATCATTACTTGTATATTTGCTGTTGCATTCGACATCATTTGTGCTCATTTGTTATCGGATATTTCAATTGCACCACTTTTCAAAAGGTTAATTTAGTCTACACCTGTTTAAAACAAGGAAAAGGAACATGTGCGTTTACGTTGATTCATCACTACTTTGAAATAACTCTGGGCATTGTGTAAGAAAATGCATGCCATTTGCGATTTTTTTGCATAATGCGCACATAACATTTTCTTGTTCCCATGTACATTTTCATTAAACTACATAATTAGTTCCTATGGATATTCCCAGTTTTTTGTTAAACTTGCAGCAAGACGAAGATTCTGGCGGCTCTATGTGCATATCTGTGTAATTCTTGTTTATAACATAAATCACTTATCTAAATGATGTCATTTAAATACAGCATTTTTATAAAGATCGTGCAACTATTTCCTGATGCTATAGTTGTGCATACAGTACGACTTAGTCATAGAAACATGACAGACTATCAAACTTACACATCACATTCAAGATATCAGGTCTGAAAAATCTGTTGTTCGATGCAAAGTTTACAACATGTTGGGCGTTGTCACAAGTATGATTCAAGAGTTAATGAAATTGAACCGAAGTTATAATCGTGAACATATCAGCCAATCAGCGACCAATATAGAACACAAGTGATAGCCAGATATATCTCGACCAATCACAGGCAACGGCAGCCATTCTAAATACTGAAACTTAAAAGTCGATTGGTGCCAAAATGTATACTCCCGTTGTCTCAGAGATCAGTAACTATTTTGTGAAAATGTTGACTTCTTTTTACGCACCAAAAGGTCTTTGTGTGAGCATCCTTTTTACAACTTTGTGTGTTTACACATGGATGTTTCACAACATATACTATTAACATTAACGTTAATTATATCATATGTTCCAAAATATATTTATCAAACTTTCTCAACTAGGACGATCGACAGATCAACAGAGTTCCAAAATCTTGAGGTTTCTTACCCAATTTTCAGCTCTTCTCCATACATATTCATAGGAAAGTAGATAAACATAAGTAAACGTAATACAGGATCAGAGGGATTTAAGTACAAATTAAGAGGCAGATGCCACTTCATGCACGATCCTTTATCTTTATTGTTGGCTAGCATAAGTAAGCAATTAGGATAATGCATAATGTGATAGGATTAAGGCTAGAACTAGAACGAGTCAGTAATGGACTGTCAAGTGCCATGTAATTCCTTCGGTACAGGTAAGTGTAACTTCTAAAAGATAATACATGCTTAGTCGTATCAGTGTTCAATTCATTTATTTGCAGTACAAATGTCTGGGAAACAATTTTGAATGAATACATCATATCTTAATATAGCGTAATATTGTATTACAGAGAGCTGAACGATGACGTTTGATGACGTCATCAAACAGGTGGGAGCGTTTGGACCGTACCAAAGACGCCTCATCCTGCTCGGTTTATTTCCGTACCTCATCTTCGCATTTCAGTTCATGATTCCTATTTTCATCCTGTCAGAACACAAACACCGGTAAAATTTTACATATAAATTTATTCAAAATTACGCAAATACAACTTAAAAATAAAATCGTTTTAAAAAATCAATACTATTCGTTTTATAACTATTGTTAATTATCAAACGCCAATATGGAATTAGCTTTCGTTCGGCTTACGTTCGTTTTGAATGTATCATCTTTCATGTTGACACGAATCAGACACCGATGCAAACAATTTGTTTGTATATGCATAAAAGGCGTGTATACAAACTATACAGTAGTCAAATAAACATGTACATAATAGGCATAATATACATTTAAAAAACTAAATGATACGAATATTTTTAATTTTCCATATACTGCAAATAATAGTTAATTTATTAGATTTTTACAAAATTGTTTTTTTTTTTTTTTATCTGAAGATGAAAATAGATGAAATAAAAAAAATGAAGAATTTCCATCAGTGTTTAATATTTAAATTATTATTCTATGTTACATTTTTTAAATCATGTCTGGCCGTGTATGGTATTTTGGCTTTATATTCCCATATGTGTTAAAATATATATGTTTATGATATAATGCTATCAATAAATTGTATGGAAGGCATTTCATTGATGTTATTGAACACGTTTTCCTAATTGGACAACGGTATTCGGTGATTGACAACTTTTATCTAAATGTCTAAATATATATATTCTATACTGCTCAGATGTAAAGACAAGCAAACGGCATACCCAGAAGACAATATATGGGTGTCAAACGCCTCGCTTACCTCATGCCAAACCCATCACTTCGATAATGTCACAAACACTACGTATGACGTTCAGTGTAAGTCATGGTCCTACGATACGTCTGAACAAACCAGCAGTCCGATTTCGGATGTAAGTATACATATATATAGATGTAAGTAAACATATATATAGATGTAAGTACACATATACCAGGATGTAAGTAAACATAAGTAGGGATGAAAGTATGAATTTATCAGGATGTAGGTAAACATTTATCAAAATGTAAGGATACATATTAGAATGTAAGTAAAAATATGCTAGGATGTTAGTATACATACAGCAGAATGTAAGTAAACATATATCATGATTTTAGTAAACATAAATGAGAATGTAAGTATACATATATCTAGGTGTCAGTATACATATCAACGTGACGTTAATAAATTAATATCCTAACATTAACAAGTTTGTTGAAGGTGGATCTATATTTGTAAAAATATATTTCAAAATCAACTTATTTAAAGGCTAGGTCTTTGTGCAATGATCCAGAGGAATACGAAAAAAACAAGCACTTATTTGTAAAATATATAGATGTAGAAAGCCAAATTAAGTAAACTTTTTAACTAATGTTTTTTTTTTTTTGGTTTCTTTTAATTTTTAATTATTTTTTTTAACAATACATTTACAATTCATTTTTCCATGCAACATACACACACTCATTCCATTTCTAGTCATTAGCAAATTAAATAAACTTTTTAACTAAGGTTGATTTGTTAGCAACTGTTTCTATTACCAGGTCTTCTTTCAGTAGAACACATATTGATTTGTTGGAGCAATCAAACAGAAAACAATTCATTACTTGTTATCCACCAGGGAAAAGGATAAGGAAAAGTTGATATTTCCCTGTTTGTTCAAAATACAGGCAAATTTCTTGGGCTTTCAGGAAATATAAAAAAGTTTCGTTTCTTGATCGTTTTCTTGCATCATCTGTAAAAACGACCAAAAGAAAAAAAAAATCTGTTTAGTTCAATATTTAATACTCAATGGACGATTATTCACAACCTCACTTTCCGGCTTAGTGACATACATTTAGCTGAGATTAGTGTAATATCAAAAAGAGTATAGTCCAAAGAAGACAACATTTGTTTTGAGTTCACGTCTTCTTAACAACTAAGGACCTCCTACCAGATAATGACCTACTTCAACAGGTTGAAGGTCATGTCAAGGTTATGTTCTATTTCTGTGGTGTTCAAGAGGGAGTGATGAATAGGAAATGAGAGTTCTATGCCACTTTATCTCTCCTTCTTTATTTATAGTAAGTCCCTGCCTGACGGGATGGATCAGTGGGGGACCAGTGAGGGATGAGGGACTGACCCCGTGACCTTTTAATTCCCTTTGTGTCTTAATCAAATAATACATACCAACTCAAATAGGGAACATTGAGGTACTGCCTTGCGTCAATTCTATTTTTAGAGAAACCGATTCGGTCCGCTTCTACATTGCGTATCGTAGTTATTTTAAGCCTGGTACACTCGTTACAATAGTAGAGACTGAGTTACACTTCTCGCCATATATAAAGGTACGTTTAGTTACCCTCTTTTCATTTCTCAATCATGAGTTTGAAGGATTATTTAAAAGACATATACTTTGACTTAAACAGTCCTGTTAGCTATGAAGGAACAGAAAAAATCTGCTGATTTCTGAAGAAAGAAGGAAAGTACAAGGTTGGCTTTGATGTTATTCGACCTTTCCTGCAGGACACAGACGCCTACGGTCTACAACGACCACTTCGTTACAAGTTTAAGACCAGAAAAGTGATACCTCAAGGTATCGATGTTTTATGGGACGTAGATCTCGCCGATGTATCCGACCTAGGAAAAGAAAACGATGGAATGCCTTATTTATTCGTTGCCATTGATGTGTTTTCACGTCATTTATGGGTAGTTCCTCTTAAAAACAAGATTCACAACACAATCATTGACGGATTCAAAAGGATTTTTGGTCAGGGCAGACAACCTAGAGATGTCAGATCGGATCCGGGGAGTGAATGGAAAAATAGATGGGTGAAGCAATATTTAGATAAAGAAGGGGTGGGTATTATGTCCCTCATAATGTCACTCATGCAAATTATGCCGAAAGGGTGATCAGGACATTGAAAACATTAATGTACCGATATTTCACGCACAACAGAACCTATTGGTACTTAGACATTTTACAAGACACTGTCCGTAATTACAATGCGAGACCTCACAGCGCACTTGAGGGGAAATCTCTATAACCTATAAAAAGGACGCCATAACGAACTTGTCTTCATTTCCATTTTAGCAGCCATGCAGTGTACATCGTACCCAGAATGTAAAAGAAGTTTCTTGCGAAGAGATGTTCTCTTCAGACACATGAAAACAATTCACGGAGGCAGTCAATCATATCCGCAAACCACTAATGCGTATCCACCGCCACCGCCGCCACCGCAGGAGGTACAGTTGTTGCTGCCATCGCAGGAATTACAGTCACCGCCGCCGCCGCCGCCGCCGCCATCATCACCGCCGCTAACGCCACCGCCACAAGAATTGCATTCGCCGTCCTCGCAAGTGACACGGTCGCCACAACGGGACTTTGTTTTTAAACATCCCTTCACAGCTAACGTGTCTGGTCCTACTTCCTGTGGGAAAACGTACTTTGTTAAAACTATGCTTCAAAATTGTTTGACAAAAATAGAGCCTCCACCTCAGAGAATCATATGGCTGTACAAACGATGACAACCTCTGTATGATGTCATCACAGCAAATGTCAACCCTTCAGCTGAATTTATACAGGGGATACCTCTCGACTTAGATCAAGATTCTTTCATTAATCCGAGTGTTAGAAACCTCATCATACTGGACGACCTAATGTCCACAGCCTCCAAGGATCCGAGAATCAACGAATTATTTACCGAGGGGAGTCACCATAGAAACCTCTATGTCATTGCCATTAATCAAAACCTGTATTACAACAGGGACCCTACACAGATAAGGAATTGTCACTATTTAGTCGTGTTTAATAACCCTGTGGATAAGCAACAAATCATGACGCTGGCTAGGCAAATGTATTCAGAGAATTCACAGTACTTAATGACGCAATTCAGAGAAGCTACAAATAAACCATATGGCTATTTATTGGTGGATCTAAAACCTACTACCCCTGAATATTTATGTAACGTCTTCCCGAATGAATCTATAAATGGATGTACGAATGCGATTTTGATTAATTCTGATCACAACCTTCCTACTGTGCAGACGTATTCTGGAGTCTCTGAAGAAGATACGTATTTAACTGCTGTAGTAGAAGAGCCACAGATCATCAATATGATCAGCAGTGAAGATTGTGGTGTTGTCTTCGAAAACTTACATGATCTCCAGAAACACATTAGGAATTGATGTCCCGATCAATATCCTATTAAGAGAAAAATGTCTGAGGAAGTTTCTGAACCTGACAAAAAAAATGAAATTTGACAGAACGATCTCTGAAGATAGTGAATCGTCCATATATTCATACGACGAAGACGCGGATAACGTGTTTACACAGTTTGCGGAAATATCTAGAGATGAAAACGAAGAACAATGGCAAAAGAATTATGAGAATCAAGGAATGTCACATTCCGAGGCTAAATTGAAGGCTGATATGAAACTTAAGGATGAGGACCTTAAAGAATTCCTAGGATACTATGGAAAACTGAAGTCCTATTTATTGCAGTTAAGACACGGGCGATTACATGAAGATGTTATGGAATCCATTGAAAACTGCATGGATGATGGGATGGATAGAGGAAACATAAACTATTGACTGATATCTAATGACTTTATTAAAACAGACGGACATTTCATACAAACATGCATGCTTTCTACCATATAGCACAAGAGGTGCTTATTTAAACGAAGTAATGTACAAACAAATCGTATAGTATTTACAACCATCAAGTAGAAATAGCATTTATTAACATACATATAATTTGTGAAAACAAAATGACATCTATATAGTTGCACAAACGATAACATTATAAAAACTTGAGCGTTTATTGATATGAAATGACTCATCACTGTGAAATTGTATAATGACCATAAGCCAAACTCTCTATGCCAGTGAAATACGGTTTGTCGTAGTACGGGGATAGACTAGTCTTGTTGACCGTTATACTATAGAGTTGGTGATCAAAACTACGTATAAGATTCATTTTATGTTTGCAACTACTTTGTTAAAAAAGACAGTGTAAGTACGCTTGATGCCTCATTTGCTTTTCAATAACAGACTTCTTCACTCCCTTGGCCGTACGTTTTTCTATACCCCCGCACGTCAGACTGTACATTTTTGGTTTTAATCCAACAAACTGATCCATAATTTGACCTTTTCATTCGTCTTTCATTTTCCCGAGGACTTTGCAATTTTTCATTCTGAATAAAGGACTGTCTTTTGGGTAATTGCTCGTGTCAAACAGGTCGGCGTTTTCTTGTAGGTCCCTGTACCAGTCTGGTGTTTCTATACGGTACGTGAGGGAGTCAGTTTCAGTAAAGAGTTGTTCGGCATTAGATCCATACTTTTGTTTGATGAAGTCATAATGGAATCGATACATGAATATCTTTGAGACCTCTAGAATACAGAACCCTGCATAAATTGGCCGATTTAAAACAATATTTGTTTTCTTCATGCTGACGGCGACAAGACCTTTGTTAAAAAATTTGAAAGATTGAAAATCTGGTTTAGCACAGACCTAGCGGAGACTTTTAGACGTATTGACCAGCTCTACACTGACTCTTTTTCTCATGTTTTTCATTGTTTTGCCAAAAACGGAGTTGTTCATCAATTTGAAAAAGTCCTTCTCAAAGTCAGTTTTACAGAGAATTCTTTTCTCGGTATTGAAATCAACATAAGGCTTCAGCCACGCAGATTGAGCAAACTCAATAGCTCGATGAATTTTTGTGAGAATCATACCTTTTGAGAGGTAATCTTTCAAATTTCTGTAATGGAGAACATACTGCTGCTAGGTGCAAAGGTTTGGGACAATTTTTCTTTGATGTCCAATTTCTCTCGAAGCTTTCTAGAATGTGGCGAGAGCATGTTCTTTGTATGCTGATGTTTTCGGGTGCTAGGGGATAATCATTGTGTTTGTCATGCAAATGATCCGGATATTCGAGATCAACTTCTAAAATGTAGCCCGTTTCCGCTTTGTCGTCAACGTTAGTTATGTCATACTGTGCGATTTGTTCTGGTGTCAACCATGCAAAGTCTTTTTTCCGGTAGGGGTTCAGACATGCTCGTACCATATAGGTTGTTCATGTCAAGGTATGTGGGCCAAGTGATCGGTTTTGACGGATCGTTCTCTGGGGACATAGGATTATTGGCCTGAGCAAATTTCTTTGAAATCATTGACACACCTCCCTGTATACCCTTTTAAACCATCAGTACCATGTCGATATCATCTAGAAGCTGAAGTTATACCCCGGTCATTGTTAACATGGCTTCCCAAGAAAATTCGGGAGCCGAGTAATAGTGGGCAGGATCCAGTTTGTAATAGTCCAAGCTGATGGACCGAAAATTCTCGAAGACATCAGCTAACAACAACACGTTTGTCTGTAGATATAGATCATGATAATCACCAAAGCATGTCATGTCAAACGTGTTTCAAATGGACAGTGCATGTTCATAATCTGTGTCGGGTAGATCTGAATCTGAAAGTTTATTGTAAAACCGATCTTTTCCAGGTAATTCATTGTCGGCAAACTTTTCGGGTGATGTCACATAATCGTACGGATACACTCCCTTCCTAAGAAGAGGTTTCTTCAGGAAGTGCTTTGACAAATTTGGGAATTTATCTATTCCCTCACTTGCTTAAATTGACACAAGTGTGTCAAGAGAGGCATTCAAGAATTGAAAGGAATCTATGAATCTCAATTTCCCGACGGAGAACGACATTTTTTTCCATATTGTTTGGAATGCAAGACAGGGTTTTTAAAAGCCTCTGCGAGGTTGTCATTTAATTGAGAAACATTCGTACATGTTGAATTTATATATCTAAATGTGGGTTCTGCATAAATGACTTCGTTGTTTTGGTAAAATTTCACACATTTTACAAAAGTGTATTTCATACCTTTGACCTTTTGTAGTCTGTTTTCTAAAATGCCTTTGATAACCATTTGAATGTCACTAAAGAAATGCAAAACGTCCCAAAAATTTCCCGGGTTCGGATCTAATGTTTCCGACTGGGCCTCCGCGTTGTTGACGAGTTGTCCAGGCGTCTCGTCGTGTCAAACATCGATCACATATATCTGTCCTCCTTCCATAACATCTTCCCGGGAGTGGCCGGTGACACCACTTGCACTCTCTTCCTTGATCTCCACAAGGTGCACAAATTATTTTTCCCGGTAGAATATTTTTCACTCTCGAACACAATATACATTTACGTAAACATTGTTTTCAGCAGTTTTACAGTCAGGTTTTCAAGCGTCATCGCGTTCTCCAATATTCTGTCTTTTCGGGGAAGTCGAATAAACACTGTCGTTAATATCGGTTATTTTCCTTTTCCGGTTAGGTGGTGTATTTTCCTTGTGCGATTTAAGATGACGATTGAAGTTATCCTTTCGGTTAAAGCTCATACCGCTGTGAGAACATGTATATTTAATCGAATCGTCGTGAAATGTTCTTTCGTGTCTAAGTAGATGTGACTTTTGTTTAAAAACTTTGTTACATACATCACATTTGTTTTCATTGGATTTTTTCGTATTTTTATCATCTGACAGTTGTTGGGTGAGGAGAAAAAGGCGGCGTAAATTTGGAGACAAACCGTTGATTTCGGCCAATTTGTCTAATTCAGCTACAGTCTGTATTATGTACATATGACGTCTATCCATCTCCATTCGAACGTTACACTGTTACTTGTGTATAAACAGCTGATATATATGTATACACCTTGATTGACAGCGAGATAATGGCGCTCTATAGGTAAAGAGACGTTCGACTGGTTTTCACTATTTTTCCCAAAAGCTGTCTGCTGTGTATATCTTCAGTAGCGAGTGTGTATGTTAAACTTCAACTGATAACGCTTTTATAAGTAAAGGTGTCTAATATACACAAATTGGGAAAACCCGCACTGGGCTTAAAATAACTACGATACCGCAAAATAGAAGCGGACCGAACCGATTTCTCTAAAATTAGACTTGACACAAGGCAGTCCCTCAATGTTCCCTATTTGGGTTGGTATGTATTATTTGATTTAGACACGAAGGGAATTAAAACGTCACAGGGTCAGTCCCTCATCCCTCACTGGTCCCTCACTGATCCATCCCGTCAGGTAGGGATTTACTATAAATAAAGAAGGAGGGATAAAGTGGCGTAGAACTCTCATTTCCTATTCATCAAGGGAGGCAAGTAGGGCTCGTGACCGTTGGGGGTTTGAGTCACGGCACGGCACTCTGTTGTATTATCAAGCAAGTTACTTTAATCGATTCAGCTGTAATTGAGTACGTGGTTTGGCAGTGCTAGAATTTTTGACTACTTACTGTGAGGGCCGAAATGGTAGCACCTGCTGTATGATCCCCAGGGAGTTGAGAAAGATGTTGGCTGGTTGCAAAGGCCGTATAACCACGGATAATGATTTGTGAACCGCTTTGAGACGACATACGAACTAGGTTGTGATAAAGTGGTACATGTATAAAAGAAACTCGAATTATTATTATTATTATTAAGTTATAGTTGTCCCGTACATGTTCGCGGACATCAAAAACATAATCTACCTTCAGTATGTCATTGTGTGAGCGATGAATAAAAAATCTCCTGAATAATACGGGCTTTCCTTCTGTGTCTTGTTCTCATGGTCACAGAAGAGACTAAGATGATATGAGGTCGCCACCTATCAAAAACCAAACTCGTCTCCCCTTTTTTAAATGTTAAAACGAGGACACACTGGTATTGTTTAGTAGGGGGCAGATCAGTTTCGGTATAATCTGGGTCCCTGAATCAGGGACAAATAAGAAAACACCTACATGTACATCTAAAGAGTGTATCATAATCTTAACTTCCTCGAACATATACGTTTATGCATTTGGATTACACCATGCGATTTTCTCCAACCGAAAGGATTGCAAAAAAAGAGAAAAGCTTTTCTGACCCGAACCGTGCAAACCACAAGAAAGAATAAAGGTATTGTTATAATGACTGGTTGTTACGAATATATCAAATAAACAAACAATATCATTTGATCAAACATTTTTATAATTTAATGTTTGTTATTGTGAATACTTCAATTTACATATATTTAATTGCAGTTTGATTTAGTGTGTGATAATGCGGTTGCCAAGTCACACGTTACCATGGCGTTTTCGTTTGGAATGCTGGTCGGTGCTCTGTTGTCCGGGATATTCGGAGACTCGTGAGTATATTTACAGCATCAGTGTATGGAGCTTTCACATTTGTTATATCATTGTATAAATGGTGAATCCAGTCATCGTCAAAATGTGTCGAAGACCATTGCTTTGACGCGATCATATGTTTCTTTGACAATTTTGCAACACTTCTTTCCTGGTATCGAAATGGTAGTAAATCTTCATTTTCATATATGTTTTAAGTAAATATACTACTTACAATAGAAAAGGCGTTGGTGCTGACTTCTTCACTGTCATTGACGTAATAATTTACTTCTGTCAAACGCGTACATCAGAATAAACCTGTTCATGATACAAAATAGTTATATGATGTAGATTTTAAGTACGTATGTCTACCCCGATAATGTGTTCGTTTTAAAGATGGGACTCGGTCAATAAGCAGGAATCTAAAGCTTAAATACGTTTATAAATCTAACTTATATAAATGCGTGTATACCGTTGTAATATTATTTCTCCCACAACCACTTTAGTTTTCCTCACTCCCAAGGAGTTGGTAAACATTTTTAACAGCCTGGACGTGATTTCATTAAACAATATTTTATGACGTCATGTCTTTTGACGTCACGTAACAATGCTTTGCGATGTCATCTTCCATTGTGACGTCATGATTCACGTCAATTGAGTTAGATAAACATAATAACCAACTCGTTGGGGAACCTCTATATGCCTTAGGTTCTTAAAGTGTGCCCTTTTCTTTTGCTATACTTTCTGTGACCTGCTTTACCGTAAGGTCACTTCATACATCTTTATGTTATTTGTGTTGTGTTTACGTCCTCGTAACAACTATGGTCACATGAAAACTATGTTTATAAATAATAGGGCCCATCATGTGACAGTGTTTACCTAATGGTGCTTTGTCTTCGTGAATGCACGTATGCTGATTGAAAACATACGATAATACGATAATATATGCATAGCGATCTGAATAAGGTATAAACATACATTCTATGTGTGATATCATTATGTACATAGATTATATGCTGTTTTCTGTTACGCGAAAGTGAATGCAGACTCAAACATTTTAGGACTCTCGCCGTTATTTCCTTTTTTTTAATTTTACTCAGTTTTATTTCTATTAAGATCTTTAGGCCTTCGCACTTCAAGCATGTAGAGTTAGATTCAGTAGAAAGTTTCATATCACCATCCCGTACTCACTACTAAGTTGAAAGCTATTGTGGTATATTGTTGCCAATGCCTAACGCTTGTGGAGAAATAGTTATGTTATCTATACGCTGACTTGGCTTATTACTAAGTGAACTTGTCACGATGTCTAAGTAATTTTGATGGTAACGCTATCCCGACTTTTTCAAATGACGTTCAATTTCACACTGCTGATATGCTGTGCATCGCAAACCAACAAAAGAATACAGAAGTGTCAACAAAAACGTAGTTCGAACTCAAAATAGATGACAGTAGGATAAAAAAATTGGCAAAAGGAAACATGGATGAATGCGCTTTAAATGTACAAATATAACAAAACTAAGTGTTCTGGAAGTGTGTCTGCTGCTTCATCGACGATATCTGACTTTTATTTCCATGTCAAATTCTAGAATCGAGACAGAAACAACTTAATTGCAAGGCATACGAATTGAAATGTATAGGTAGATAGACATTTATTGAACTTTAACGAGATATTGTTGCCAGATATTGTAACAACCCTCACAGTGATAACAAACATGTGAAAATTTCGTGTTTTTATTCGTTATAGATTTGGACGTAAACCTGTAGTATGCATCACTCTGACGTTTTTGTGTTTCTCTATCGGCTGTGCATGGGCTCCCTCGGCGTATGTTTTGGCCATACTGAGGTTCTTGACGGGAGTAGGATGCAATCTAGGCCCATTGAAACTTATTGGTAAACACGATATTGAGTCAAAACATATTGCCAATTGTATGTTACATTACACTAAGCAATTATGACATAATTGCCTTCAATCTGCATTTTGAATTTTAGAATATGTTATTGTAGTAGTTTTATAACTATTTGGATTTCAATGTTTTTAGCCCCTACCATACCAACAGCTTTATGATGCAGTGTAATTCAATTTTGGCATATTGTATGTACATGTATTACTTAATATTGAGAGTGGAATCACCACCTGTGTTTGTACCTTGCACACTTTTATATGCATTCTATAAAGAAAGATTTCGTGTTGTTGTAATACACGTATCAATATCCGCAGTTCTTTGAGAGTCACTGTCTGACAAAGGGCTAACTAAAATAGCCTATCAAATAACTATCAAATTTGAAGAAAAACATAGATTACAAATTCTCTATAGGAACTCTGGCTAAAGTTGTTTGTTTGAAAAAGAGAAAATCAAAATATAAAATGGCAAATTTCATCTTAACTATGATACCAATGGCGGTGATCACACTGAGGATGTCTTTTCAGGTGGAATTATATTAATTATAGAACTACAAAACCTTTGTTTACAAAGTAAATTCTATCACTGAAAAAAAGTCATCCAACACGCTTGGTCGTTAAAAAAAGGGTATAAATTGTCTAAAATCCATTCAGACGCCCACATCTGGTTTCAACAATAAACACCACCTTCCATACATATTGTTTGTGGGGGGAAATTAACGTCTTTGATGCTAGAAAAATAAGATTTTTTTATCTTCTAAATATTTACTGTTTCTTAAAAACTATACAGAAACTAACCAAAGATGCCATTGCTTCAAGGAAGTATAAACCTGTAAAACAATTACCTTTCGAATAACATTGTTAAGGCCTATACATACATGCTACCTAATCAACAGTTTTAGAGCATTTACATAAAAAATACCAAACCAACATTTTTAGGGCCTTTACATAAAAAATACCAAGCCAAAATTGTTAGGGCCTGAACATAAAAATACCAAACCAACAAAATTAGGGCCTATACATAAAAATACCAAACCAACATAATTAGGGTCCATACATAAAAATATCAAACCAACATTCTTATGGCCTATACATAAAAATGACAAACTAACATTGTTAGGCCTATACATAAAATTATCAAACCAACATAATTAGGGTCCATACATGAAAATATCAAACCAACATTCTCATGGCTTAAACATAAAATACCAAACCAATATTCTTATGGCCTCTGCATAAAAAAAATCGTGTAGTTTATGGCTATTTATTGTGTTTTACTTGTTTTACAGTAATGGAAATGGTGGGACCAACGTGGAGATATTTTGTGGTTTCAGTTCACGAGATTACGTTTACCATAGGGGAGATGATCCTGTGTTGCCTGGCTTACTTCGTCAGAGACTGGAGAACATTACAACTGACTGGATCAGTGCCGTCTGTTTTCGGTCTGCTGTATGTGTTGTGAGTACTTAGTAGGCTCGTCAAGTGTAGACTGTATTTACGTGCGCAGGAGCATTTCAACAGCTCAGTCAGATGGTTTAGAAAATGGCCTAACACAATACTAAGGGAGACACCGAAATCACTTTCAACTGACCTTAACTTGGGCATTACTATGTTAGCTTAAGACATAACGTAATACCTGCCTGAACATAGAACTTTCGCACGTAGAACCATAAATAACAATTAAGTCAAGTTTATCCAAATTTGTTATATTTTTGTATCTCTCCCTTTAAACCTTATCGACTGTTTTTGTTTGGTTGACTTTTCAGACACATCAGTTAGCCCGCTTCTGTCACAAGGTGGTCGACACTGCTGTTAGAATACTAATCCCCGAGGTTTTCTGCAGCCTTTTAACTGGATATTTAATTAGCAAATATGATATAAATCACTACTTTAGATATGAATTATCTGTTGATGCCAAAAATAATAATTGGTACAGTTTTACATGGTTGTATTCCGTCTTTGCGTATTGCAGAGTTATCTTCTCTTGTGAGCAGGTATTGATTGTTACGTCATTGGTTTGTGTGAGAAAATTACGTCGTTTTCCCAAAAATTGATGACGTTACTCTCACAAACAAATGACTTAACAATCAATACTTGCTCACAAGTGCAGATAACTCTGCAATACGAAAAGACGGAATAGGCATTTTCCACTTCTGCTTTATTATGAAATATGTTTGATATCCTCTAGACATCGATTTTTATCTCTTCTGTCGTTTAGTATTATTTGATGTCTTTCTTTAAACTAATAATTGCGTCTTTACTTCATTAATCTCGAAATCCTTTCCGAAATATGCTATCGTGTGGAATGTCATCCTATCGTATTCGGGTAATGATATTTAGGTTAAATTGCACTGTACACTTTATATATGTTAACACTGTCTTCATGTTACACGAGCCTGCAATGTTGTAAGTAAACAAAATGATATATTGACACCGTTTAAAACGCAAGTCAAAGCTTCCATATATATATTTTATTTTTTAAGCGAACAACCTATGCATTATCACCACAAAATAAACAGTGTAGGGAAACAGTGTAAAACAAGGAGATTAGATAACAAAGAAAGGAAATGTAGAAATCTAAATATTTTAATTGGTACAACAGAACAAATGTTGTCTTTTTGGCATCTTGCTTTGCATGTTTTGATTGACAATATGCATTTTGTTTTAATTCATTTACGAATATCTTAACATTTTAGAACCTGGCTAATATAAGGATTTATTATAAGTGACATATCTGTTCTTGATTTCACTGGTATATTAAAATATACAATGTACATGCTATTTTAATACAGCTTACTTCCGGAATCTGTCCGGTGGTTGCATTCGCACGGGAAAACTAAGGAAACCCATCATAGCTTGAGAAGAATGTCCAACTTTAATAATGCCTCCCTCCCTGACGACTTTCTGAAGACAATAGACTCTGGTAAATCCATGGAAGAAGAGACACGCTCTAAAGAGTTTTGCCAGTTTTTCAAATCACAAACTTTTGTGTGCCGATGGCTAATCAATATCTATTTATGGTAAGTGCTGCATGACACCTTTGGTTATATCCATGTCCACCTAATAATTACCACCATTTCACCTAACGTAATTAATTACGGTTTAAACTATATTTATGGTGAATCATTTTCGTGATCCAAATTACCTAAAAGTAACCTACGAACGAAGTGAGACATGTTTTAGTACTGGTTCTTCTTACGGTTATTAGTCCCCCGCCGGTTCCAGGGGGGGGGGGGGACTGTAGGTTTACACTTCGTCCGTCCGTCCGAGAAGTGTTTCCGGGACACATCTTACATATTATTTCATCTGGAGCAACCAGATTTTGCTTTGACCTTTGAGCTTTACTTTTGAGAAAGTTTGTTCGGGCATTTCTTCTATAAAATTTCACCTGGAGTGACCAGTTTTGGTGTACAAGGATATCTTTGGGTGATAGAGTGCGAAGTGCAAGAATTAGGTCACTGTAACATATGACTTGACCTTTGACATTAACTTCTGAAAATGATTGTCCGGGGTATATCTTCTATACTATTTCACCTGGAGTAACTAGGTTTGGTGTAAAAGGACATCTTCGGATGGCGGAGTGCGAGAAGTAAGTCACTATGACCTCACTGTGACCTACATTGTATGCTTCCTGACAGAAGTGTACTGTTTGTTAATTATAGAAATCTTAACCGGTGGGGGACTATGGATTGCCTTGCAATACTTTGCCTTGTTCTTACAATTTCCTGTCCGCGACCGTTATTTATTAAACTATGAAAGATATCTTGATGAAACTTGCAGTATACCTGCATCATCCACATGTGCAGTGTACTGGTTTTAGGTCAAAGATCAAATAAGTGCATACATTTTAGTTATATTTAGCTCAGGTCGTAACTTTTGTACCGTTACATTTTTATTTATTTTTCAAATTCATTATTCGTAAGTTAAGCAGACGCCAAAACAAACGGATTTAACAGCATTAAGACTTTTTACTAAATATGAGATTATTGATCCGGTAAGATCAAGTATTAATCACAGAATAAAAGCGTTATAATGGGAATTTTTCACAAAGATTTCTGAAGGTCGAATGTACCAAAAAGATAGATAAATAAATAGATAAATGAATACAAAAAAAATAATTGTTTGTTTCGAGTTTTAAATTCGCGTATAAACCGACAATTTCTATTATTTATTCATATTTTGTTTGTTTTTCGTTTCAGGTTTGTGATTGGATTTCTGTTTACTGGGTATTCATTCAATCTCGGGGTTCTAGATGGAAGCGTTTACGTCAATTACACCCTATGCGTCATTGTTGAAATCGTTAGTTTAGTTATTTTGTTAATTGTTGGAAACAAAATAGGACGGAAAACAATACACCTAATTTGTTTTTATACAACTGGTATACTGGCGGGGATAACAGTGATCTGCAAAATTAATGCCAGTCAGGGTAAGTGTTAATTTAAAGCGTTCAATTGCCATTTTGCCATATTTAACGTTATTGATAATCACCCTTCTCCCTTTAAAATAATATAAAGATAATAAAACAAGCAATTAAGTATTAAGCAGAATGATGAATTATGAATAAGAGCCCTCCTCAATGAAGACACCATATACTGTCGTGGGGCTGACCCCAATGATCCCAATCATGACAGCCCCTATTAAAATATTTATATATGTATATTTGCAAGCAGTATATATTAATACATATCAATGAAACAAATGGCTGAGGGAATAGGAATAGGAATAGGAAAACAAAGATAAAACAATACAAAAATGATGTTTAATCTAGCAACGTTTTTCATGCCAAAGTAGGACCTTTTTGATTAGCGTCTGTTCCTCGAATCTGCGAGAAAATAGATCCTACAAAATTGATAATTTAAATAAACCCGTTAATAATTAGGGGCCGCGAAAAAAAAAAGAGACTTTTACAATAAACCACAGCACTGTCTACTATAAAATAAAATATGATAATTTTTATTAATTTAGCTGTTGGGTATTGGCTGTCGATTATAGCCGCCATTTTTGGAAGGATGTGTGGGGGAACAGGATTTGGACTGATATTCACGTTTACGAGTGAGTTATTCCCCACTTCGTTAAGGACCTTCGTCATATCAACGGGTTACACGTTTACCATGATCGGTGGTATGGCTGGTCCCTATGTCGCCAACATGGTAAGTGTTACATAAATCAAACGTAATTGTTTGCTACAAAGACGTTGCTTTGTCAACATACATGTCATGTGACTCCCTATTTACAATGGAGCATATTTTAACAGAATGTTCAGGTTTTCAATACATTCGTGATAAATACCTCCATGTCACGGACATTTTTTTAAATGACTCTTTTTGCGGCATTCAAACATATCTTTTAATTTCGATTTTTACATGATATTTTAAACTAAAAATTTGGGCATTTTACTTCATTCATCTTTTTTAACCTTCTAAGCCTATCCTCCTGCTGCTTTTATAAGATTTTGATTTCTTAAATGGTCGCCCCATATTGACAGATTTTCTGGCCCGAAAATGACAATAGTTGTCGATGGACCGTTAAACTCAAATAAAAAAATGACCTTGTCAAATGTTAAGAACAAATTATTTACATTAACCAACGATGATCCCTCGTCTTGACAGAAAATGGGTGGCCCTGTTTGGGTCGTTATGTAAAATGCTGCTCCTCCTACTTGACATATTTAAACTTCAGTTCATAATACAAGTTTAGGAGCCGGTTACAATTCGATCATCCGTTCAGATTAGCGTATTGTAAATTAATGATCGAGTCACAATACTGTTCAGACATAGTCTTATACGAGTTATCTCCCCTTATACGAAAAACGCTACGAAAGCACCAGAGACATAAATCAATCTCTTTCCTTGATATATATGAAATTCTCTCTACAATACCTGTCAACCGAGTATTATAATGTTAATATTATATTGTTTCGATATTCGAAGATTTTTTGTATCGGTTTTCCAATTGAAACGTCTCAGAGTGACCAATTTTCTATTGTTTGAGTCCATGTTTAAGCGTTAAGGATCTATATTTATTTTAAGAAAGTAATAAAGTAAAATAAACTCCGATTTTCTTATTTGACTCCATGTTAAGTTTCTAAAGTCTATGGACATAGAAAATGAAGGAACTTATCATTTCTATGTGTGTGTGTGTGAGCGTTGTGGCGGTAGGGGCGGTGTTGGGGGTATTTAAGTTTCTTACTGTTGAAGACGTAATATCTGTGTGTTTTATTTTGGATTTATAGGAAGAGCTTATCCGTTTCGATATGAACAACATTTTGCCGTTCATTGTGTTTGGGACGACATCGTTGATCGCCGGATTCTTGTGTTCATTCCTGCCGGAAACTTTGCATCGAGACTTACCCCAGCACATGAGTGACGTTCTTAAAAAACAAGAGACTGACTGTAAAGAACCTGAAGTGTTTTCAGCGCACATGTGATCCAAGTAGAAAAGAAAAGTCGGTTATCGTGAGTTATAAAACAAAAGGCCCATGCAAATGAATACAGGAGCCTACAATATGCTACAAATGAAGGGGGGGGGGGGGGGTATTTAATTTGAATACAAATATTTATAGTATATAAGTATTTATGACAGTGCAATTTTTCAAGAAGCATATCTAGTTCCCCTTTTTTGCTCTGACTCTCAAAGCACAAACTTCGTTTATGTTATAGGGCATATATTTTGTATTGTTATTAATTATTACTAATATATATACAGAGGTATTAGGTTTTGTTATACATGTTTTGTATTTGCATATGTTGTCTGGTGTGAAAGATGGTGTAAGGACCTTTAATGAATCTGCCTGTGTATGTGACATGTACTTACCTGTGTGTGCATGTGAGTGAGTGAGTGAGTGAGTTTTGACACGTGACTAAGGACGGGCCATATGATTGGTCAGGACGACGGATGCCTCAGTTTACCTGTGTAAAGGCTTCGGCCAACTTGGGCACTCTGCTCCTGACCAGCTGATATGAAACACGTACATTTTGTAGTTTGATTTTTGGGGGAAAAGTCAAAAGTCTTTAGCTGGTAAGTTTTTATTCTATTTGTTTAATAGCTTTTTGTTCATCTAATATAACAGAAAATGTAGTGAATATACTTTTTCTTGTAATTCAATTGTGGCTATTTAATTTAATCTTTTTCTATCTAAAAGTAATTGACATTTTGTCATTGAACACTTAAATTGAGTATGTAAAGATATGTCTTTTTGTTAATTTAGCTTTCTATGAATTGGTATCAAACTTATAATGGTAAATTTTTATTTATTAGGGATATTTATATTATTTTAGTGTATAGCTCCTGGTTGAACTTCAAATTGAACTCAGTGAGGGGAATTGAGGGAAACCTCCACACCATAGCTGTGGGGTGAGTGTTCAATAGGTCTAGAATGTTTTAATGAGTGTATATTACTATGTTTTTATTTATATGTATCTGGAATTTTAAAAATGTGCATGAGTAATTTGCAATAGTAAAAGTATAGGTTTGATAGTAATGATATTTATGTAATTATTTAAAGAATTAATGTATAACCTTTTGGAAAAGATAACTGAATATAAACGTTCCAGCTACAGATTTAGAAATTAGTATATTAATAAATGTCATTGTATATATGTACATTTGATAGGGTAAAATAGATTTATGTTGTATAATAGCATTTGTCGATAGAGTTATTTCCCTTCTACTATGTTATGTATGTAAGTATGTGAGGTATGTTCTTTTGCATGTAAGATCTATTTGTTTTGTCAACAGGGTAAATTAATGATGGATTAATAAATGTATCAAAATAATTCACCGGATCTTAGTTGTGATTGTGAACCCCGGTAATATTTATATACATTAGAATTCCCTTTGGTACCGTTGATGGTTCATACCAAATCTAAACAGTTTACACGTTCCTAGGAATACTCATTTCAGAACTTTCCATACGTTATACTCACACTTCTGTCCATAGGTCAACTATCTTCATTGATATAAAATTGAAGTCCGTCTATACAGGAGTAGTTCAAACCAAATCTTTAGTAGTATTCATATAAACAAAGAGATTACGGTTCTCCAACGATTCATGGTTGGTTATCATGTTTATCTACATGTAAATGGAGTAAGTTAATTTCAAAATAGAATAAAGACACGAGTTTTACCGAATGTCTTTTACGATTTAAAAATTAGTTATAACTTACGCGATTTAGATAAACATAATTTTGAACCTTCAAATAAAAAAGGTAGAAGTAGACCAGGTGTTTCGAGATGGTAAGCGTAATAACATTACGCTTTCTTCGTAAAACTTTGTGCTCGCAATTAAGAGAAATTTATTTTCAATATTGATAGCAATTATTAGTAGATTTTGTAATTTCTGAAGATTGCAAGTTGATTAAGGCGAAACCTAATCCCTCTCAAAACTTGATTTGCAGATTTTTTTTCACTGTGTCCTAATCTTTGGAGATATGAAATAAAATCTTAAGGGTTCCTTCAATATTGTGTCCTTATTTACATATATGATAAACTAGATGCCAACTAGCCCATTCTTGGATTTGAAACCTGGAAATTAAAAGAGCTCTAGTTGAGAATCAAATAGTCAGAATTGCTATTGGAATGTCATATATAAATGTTTAGTTCACGTTTTAGTCTAATTTCAAAATTGTATTCAATACTGGGATTTCAAGTCATCTTTTTCTCAAAATCACATATGCAGGCAATAAGATTCGAATAAATCATAAAAAAAATTGTTTTGACTTTAAACACTTTATTTAATTTAAAAATCAAAAGTGATTTGTGTTCAACAGTAATTAGTCTAAAATAATCTTTTAAAATGTTTTGATGGAATATCTTCATCCCATCAAAAAACAAAAAATAGGAGATAGGGACAAACAAGTAATATGAATAGATATGAGCATAGGGGAAACAATGACAAGCCTTCGATAGTTTTGATACCTAATTGAACTGAATTTGTTTTAAAACAATTGCGAAACAAGTTCTACGAACTTGTATTAATCATTCTTGTTGGTCCGGATATTGGCGCTCAGAAGATCTTAATGTGGGAGGAAAGAGAAAACAACGTGGTCGGACAGGTGATCCCATACCTTTTTATGTTCAATCGGGAAATCGACCCCCGGTCGCTTTGATGAAAGGCGAGTGCGCTACCCACTTCGGCACCTTGCACCGTGATGTATATACATGTAACTTGTTGTATATCATATTATATAATATTGTGTTTATATTTTAAATCTAATTATTTCTTTTATGTTTACATTATAAATCGACGTACCTTTAAAATGACTTGCCACGTTATTGATACTGTAGTGTCGATGTTATGACATTTTGAGTGATATTATAATCTAAACTGGCTTTTGAGTAACTTCCTAATCTGGGGAGACTAAACATACAAACAAATATGTCTGGTATTGCTGTGTTCCGTGGTTAGTAGATGTCATTGTCTAGATCTTCCGAGGGAAATATTGACCTCCGAGACGTAATCCTTGAGATGGCTTGTAATAAAACTAATCACATACTTGTCCGTAATATGGGTTTGTTTTGCATGTGCGATACTGCTAGCTGTGCATAGGCTATATCCCGGACCAAAACATATTCCGCCTGGCACGCGCAATATCAGCAGTGCGCGCAATATCCGTCCGGCACGCGCAATATCCGTATCACTTCCGGTTAAACACTTTTCAGAAAAATCACACCTCATACTGGTAGTGTGATGAATGTACATATCGTAATCCTACCTTCGCTGATTTAGCATATTATTCAGGTTAGATACGTTGATCTGTTGGCGTTAATCATTTGTGTTATGTCTCCGTAATTCGAACGCTTAGAAGACAGATAGTTTTCGAGGTACAATCAAAACGTACAGGTGATTATACCTCACTCACCGCTAAATGGCGCTAGGATAGCAAGAGGGTATAAATAGGCAGAATCCAGCGACAATC
>NW_018408629.1:1259970-1382381 GCF_002113885.1 Mizuhopecten yessoensis
TGTATACTAGTATGAGGCTGTCGTGATCGGCGCGACTAGGTCATATAGCTAGGTAGCTGACTATAGGGCAACTATAGTGACTAGGGCTAGCCGCGACTAGGTAGTCGAGTTGTGTTCTGCCTGGATTGTACGGTAGTGTGTGTAGTGTGTTATATTGATACAGAGCAGATAGCTTTGGTATTAGTTCTATAGTCGTGCAGTAATTATTCTGTTCATATCATGTATTAAGCATTAGGTAATGGGTATGCTGGTTACAAGGTAGTAACACATATTTGTATATATTTGCAACTGTAGTATAGTTATAATTAAGCTTACAGCACAGGGATCCTTAGAAGCGACTAGGGTACGGACCCCGGAACGTTACAGTAGTGTACACGCTGAATATCCGTCGGTATTAGCTAATCATTCATGGTGTTTTATTGAAGGCAGAATGTGATTATAGGTAATCTCAGGAAATATAAATGTTCTGTGTGTTTTATGTGTTATTGCTTATACTAAGTTTTGATATTGTAGAGAAATATATGATAGAAAGGTTACTATATGACCATTTCCATGTCCTACGCCGTATCAGTCCTCTACCCATATTAGCCCTCGGGTGTCCAGCCCCTTGGACTGATATGGGAGTCTCAGACTGAAACGGAGTGGAATATGGAAATGGTCATATAATAACCTCTTAGATAAGTTCATACTGTAAGTAGGTACAGTATATTCATGGTGTTACATGTCCGCTATGAAGAGAACATAGTCACCATATTGAAGTACCCGCTCATTAAAAACTTATCACACATAACACACACAGGTGTTCGCACCTTAAAAAAAATGGTAATAGGTACGGATGCCAAACATTAATGACACTTCATCATACAGCTGTGCCGTCCTTCTAGGTCTCGTCGGTGATGACATATCATAGTAATATGGTCATGGATAATATAGCATGACGGTCAAACTGCTTTGAACCAACCAGAGTTACCTTAGGAGAACGTGCATTTCCTTGTACAAGTGTTGTTGTTGTTGTTTTTTTTGTTTTTTTTTATTCAATTTGCAATATATGGTATATTTATATTCAAACAATTCATATTATATATTCAGACCTCACACGACTCATATTCACTCTTACTTACATCAGTTGATATATTTAGACACAAGTTCATGTAATGGTACCCATGTACACATATATTGCCTTTATGAGAACAGAGAGAGAGACAATAGAAAAGAAGAAGGAAAAAAAATAGCAATGAAAACGGAGAAAGTCAACAGAAAGAAAAAGGAGAAACTAGTTTTTGCACTGCAGCTCAATAATAAACAAACTTTATGTTTAGAATAAGATTATAAGATAATCTTCTGTATTAATTGTAAGTAAGGTGCTTTCGGCTTTAAACTGCAAGTAAATACATCCATATAAAGGTGACTGAGAAATGAGGGTAATACTCAGGACAAAATATATTTATATCATAAAAGAAATTAACTTTAATAAGTTCAGACAGAAACATTAACTTAGATTCACAAAAAAAAGGGACAAAAAAAATATATTTAGAGTTCAGGCAAGATTCAATACAGGTATGGTAAAAGGGACATAACTGCAAAAAAAAGTCCTTAAAACTTAGTGTGTGCTGGCTACATGTATGTGCATCAGTGTATTTTCAAAATATAAAAAGAGAACTATACTGTGGGAGGAGATGTATTGTATCTGCTGACTTGATGATATTAAATTATTTAATTTTGGCTTATAATTCCAAATGGTTCCACTTTTTCCATTCTCTTTCCAGTTTTGTTACAAAATTATCCCCCTTGCTACATGCTATATATTTTTGTACAGAATAATGGTCTTTTATGCTGTTAATTAAAGCATTTACTGACAAATTGTTTTGAAGGCATCTTGTACAAGTATTTGTTATATCATAGGAACCGAGCAATGTGTCAGTGATTGTACGAGAGGGGCTACTTCTCGGGTGCGTAGCGCGAGAGATGTAAGCTCCGTCCCTCGAGTACGATAACTGACATATTAAGAGGCCTATGATGTAACTGACTTGTCACATTAAGTGTCACGTAACAATTTAAAGAGAAAATTTGGTTATTATAAAACAAACACCTTTGCAGCATGCAGGACTTCGCTTAAAACTCAAGGCCATGTATGGCACACGATGACTTTGACGACCTGGACGATATTCATATGTCTCGGTTAATGACTCGCATTGACAGTAACCCAGAAAACCTCACTGAAACAGTGTTAGAAGACCTAACTCTTGCCGATTTCGGAATGTGACAATTGTTTTTTTCTCGGCGATTAAAGATGAGCCATAGGAGGAGTAAATACCCGTTAAAAGCCGCTTCCCGGATCCCGTTGGAAGGAGAAAATGGTATAAATTGAGGGCGCCAAATGTCAAAATGGTAATATTAAGCCTTCTAATGTGAATATTAACATGCCTACAGAAAAGTCATTTGCTGATATTTCTAATATGGCCAGAAATGTGTTTCACAATTGCCATTTGTCACTTGATTACAAGAAAGGAATAGTTCGTGCTAAAAGTTGTATGTTACAAAACGGAAAAAAGATAGACCGCGGAACCTGGAAAGGTGATTTCTTTTTAATTATTTGCAATAATGCTGCTGAATAAACTGTGTTTGAACTTCCGGTATTTATTTTTTTAGTTTCACATTCACTAACTGGCCACTTTAAACTTTCATTGGCTGACCAACGAGAATGGAGAATTCTATTGTATTCAGTATAGGGGAGGAGCCTCACTAATACCATATGGTATTAGTAAAACTGTGTAAAATAAGTTGGTTATACCATAGCTAGATCAAAGGGAAAGTGACACGTCTATGCGACAATATTAAATCAAGGTAGATAACTCTGTTTGAGTTGGGGTCTCTTTTATTCCAGAAACTTGTATCTTGGACACGACGTATTTCACTCGTATTATTTTGTCTAACAAAATTACATAACACAGTGTGATGTTTTGTTTTTTTCTCCATTTCCATTAATTTCTTCACACAGTGAATTGAATATAATTCCATATTATCCATACACATAGGTCACAGGGACCTGAGACTTTGTTACAGGTATATATGGGCCTATGCATCGGGGGTGGCATTTTTACTGAAAGTCGATATAAACCCTTAAAACATGTAAAAATAACTCTGAACATCGTAGTTTAAGTTCAAATATAGCTGTAACAATTTCTCAAGTCCCTGTGATATAGGTCCCTTGATGCACCATTTACTCGTAAGCCTAGCTAAGCTCGACATCATGGATGCTAGCCGACAATTTTACTCCAGTTTGACGTTGTGTACCCACAGTTGCCGGCGACCTCTTGTGTTGATTTGATGTGACGGTAGACCAAACTAGATGGTAAAGCCCCCTCCAACCAACCGTTAATGTAACTGATTGCTTTATAACGAAACCGATATACAGCTCGCTGTATGTAAGGACGTTAGGCCTATAAGATGTCTTCTCCTCGACCTAATCCCTTCTCACGGATAACTCTATGGGAAATGAAAATAACCCCATTGAATCTCCGGATTTGGTTTACAATAATAGTCAAAGCAATACTCGATGGTTACACTAACAATTCGGCTACAGACTGCCAAAATTAAACGCCATGACGAACAAGGAAATTAAGTTATTTCTTACATTTACCTACTGTTTACTTTAAACCGAACAAATAACAGACTATATAGATTTCCTGAATCTCAGAAGGATTATAAATCAAATGGGAGCTATTATCACATGAACCATTCTGTAGTGCCTGGTATTCCTATTTATTTAAGTCCGCGCTGTAATCCGACCATTAGGACATAAAAAAAATGAAACGGTAACCTTACCCTAGAGTATTCTTGGTTGTAAATTTATTTGATTATGAAATCAATAAAATGTTTTATATAAAGCCTTGTACTACTTTGTGAGTACT
This sequence comes from Mizuhopecten yessoensis, assembly GCF_002113885.1. Taxonomy (NCBI): domain Eukaryota; kingdom Metazoa; phylum Mollusca; class Bivalvia; order Pectinida; family Pectinidae; genus Mizuhopecten; species Mizuhopecten yessoensis. The sequence continues at coordinate 1,263,882 of NW_018408629.1, forward strand.
CATTTACTCGTACAAAAACAGGCTAGTTTATCATGTGCCCTTGTTGGCCACAAAAGTGAATAAAAATATCAACAAAATACTTTTTATGGTTATCCGTGTTATTGACAAAAGATTAATTTGTTCGCGTTAACCTGCGTGTGTACTAAATCCCATTGGTGAAATATATTGAAACAACATTTTAGTTTAACCCTATTAGGAGCTCATGTAATTAGGTTAGCGGTTGCAATTTTCACGAAAACGAGATTTTTCCCTTGGGTGTACAAAACGCTTGCAACCTAATAGAATTATCACTGCAGTGCGACACGCTGAACTTCACTGTGATCACGCCCGCACTCTCGAGAGCCGGAAATTGACAACCACAGATTCATTTTGAAAATTACTTCATTAGTATGGGACATGGCTAGGGACATCTTTGAGGATCATCTGCCGATGATCAATCACTGTTCATTACAGCCGAGCGAATTTTCTGTCCTGTTTGTCCTGGTGACACGACCTCGTCAGCTGTGTGTGAATCAATGCCCTAGATAAGAAGGCGTCAGTATAACGGATGAAACACCGTTTCCATATATATATACATAGTACATAAGCTTTGCATTTGGTTTAAGTAACAGTTCTTATATAAGACTTTTGTTTTCATAAAATATGAAAAAGTTGTTTTAACTATGACCCGTTTTAAAAGTAAACGTAAGGCCCACACTTTTGTTTACAAATACAAAATGTCCTAGTCGACAGAAAATGCCAAAAATGAAATACATTGAACCATACGACTGTTTCGTCCTTGTATGACTCATCAGTGATACTAGGGACGAAAAGGGTGGAAATCCGAAGTGGTCTAATCTACATTTGAAACAGACGGGGTGGTGCGTACCTGTTATTTTCAAATTAATAATAAATGAAATGTATATCATGGACCATGCACTCAAAGGAGATAAACGTGGTCATCAAGGATACGGCAAAGCTCTTTGATAAGGAAATCAACTACTGAGCTCGAAAGTGTCGTGAAGTTTGTTTCCGATAAAATTGACGATTTCGAGGAAAACAATATAGAGGTTCAAAACATTTTCTATGGAACAAGTGCAACACACAGAGAATGTCAATTAATGTAAGGGTGCTAATGCAAAACTTACTGTTACCATAGATGGAATTACGAAGGAAAACTAGGAGATGAATTAAAATGGAGGTATATGAAAAATAACATAGTCTTCAGTGGTCTGGCGGAACATTCAGGAGAAAACACTGAGATGTTCCTGAGAGAATTCATGGAAATCGAACTCGGTATTACCCATCACATAGACGTTGGAAATGTTCACCGCTTCGGGAAATTTACTTCCGGTAAAAAAAGGCCTATAGTAGCCCGTTTCGTGTACAACAGAGATCATGAAGGTGTGTTAGGGTGTGCGCGTAGGGTAAAAGGTACATCATTTTATATAAATGAACAATTACCGAAGGAAATACATCAACGCCGAAGGGAGCTTGGACCGACTATGTAAAGATCTCCGGGATAAGGGTAAACATGTGCGTCTGGTAAGGGACAGACTCATTGTTGATGGGAAACTATATAATGGTCCAATCATCAACCACGACAGACGTTCATCGGCCCCAGCGGACACCGGACCTGGTAATGGTGGCCCATCGTACAGTGAGGCGACACGCGAGAATACGTCTGTCAAATCATCTAACGTACATGTATATATGAAGCTCACGCAAGAGCGTTTGTAACACCGCTCGCTCTCTCAGGTAAACGACTTATTGATGATATATCGCCTGATAATTCTGATCAGACTGACCCGAAAAGAACACTTTTTCACTCCTCTCCCAGTCCGACCCCACGCTGGATCCAACTCAAACCCCCGGCTCCTTAGATTCCATGTCTACAGACCATATTGTTCACTTATCGGATGCTATTTACTCCGCGCTCTGTGAGTCAACTCTAAAAGCTAATCTGGTCCAGCTACTTGCCCGACCGGTCGCAGACGCAGTTTCAAAACTTTTGGACAATGTCATAACTGAGAAAATTGGCCGCCATCTTGAAAACAGAGTACAGTCAGTGATCCAAAATGATGATAAACTTAGCAAAATGGTTTCTGAAAGTGTACACTATCTAGTTGAACCCAATTTGAAATCTGCTGTTGATAATGCCATTGGAGAGGTGAGAAATAAAATTACAATTGTACCACAAAAAAAAAATCAGAAATTTCAGCCTTGCGTTAAACTATTGAGAGGCTTGAACGTGAGCTTTAGGAGCATGCTGATATCATAGAGGAACAATCCCAATATTCGAGGCGCACCTGCTTAACATTTTAAAAAGTGGCTGTTCCTAATGGCTCTGTGTTCGATCCCCTGGATACAGTTCTCTGCTTGTGTCGTACTAAACTTGGTATCAACCTCAATGTCGTGACATATCCAGGTGTCACACTCTGGGTCCAGTCCGGGATGGCAAGATCGTGGTCTTTATTCGATTTGTTCGTTATTACGATCGACAGAAGGTTTTTGAAAACAAATCGCGCCTCAAGGGAAACTCTATTGGTACCATGATCGTTGAGGCCCTCACGAAGAACCGACAATCTGATTAAAATCATATCCTACGTTCTCTACGTATCACGTTAGGTCCCTAACGTGATACGTAGAGAACGTAGGATATGATTTTAATCAGATTGGAAGAACCGACAACTTCTAGTAAATGACATTAACAAGCTGAGATACCAAAAGTTGATCTCCTCTTTTTGGAATAGAGACGGTCGCGTTTTCGCGCAACTTAACCAAACCTCATCGAAACAACTCATCAAAAGTCAGAGTGATATCAACAATTTGGTCCCAGGTTAAAGTGATCTCATTCGTGCGAGATAGACTTGGTGAAGTAATGTGTCTTTCAGTATAGAAATAGAAAACAGCTACTGTTATGTAAATTCCTAGTCCTCAAGTATCATTCAGCTTGCTGTAATTTCATTTGGTTATAATGTTCTACATAATGACCCGGTAAAATTACGTGTGTATTTTGTTTTTGAAAAGATGTGTTTCCTTTTTGGTGCTATGATGATGTAAAACATGATCCATGTCATTCTGTTAAATTACATGTCATATATATACAAGTCGTGATCTACTAGATCCATTTATCGATTACTATTGGTCTTATATGTATTCTTGCAAATCTTGTCAGTGATCCCTTTTGTGTCCTTTGATACCTGGTGATCTACTCGAAGCATTTGCACCATTTGTTACAATCAGTAATCGGTGAAAGGGGGTGTCTCCGCCTTCAAACTCAGTTTTGTTTTTATTTTGTTCTGTTTGTTTATATGGAACACGTGGTTACACACGTAATGCTGTCAATTTTTGTTCTGAGAGATGACCTTTCTTTGACCTTTTTTCTGAATCTGCCTATTACATAGGTACATGTGTTTGTTCCCGATTACTCAAAGCTGTGGTTTATTTTGATTTTTGTTTCTATTCATGTTATCAAAAATGTAGAAATTAGTGGCGTATGAAAAATGTTTTCACATTCGTACTTAAGTATGCACGAGCACGTGATAATACATTATTTGACCCGATATGTGACCTTGCTTTCCATCCATTGGTTGAAATGATTCTCACGTGCCAGTGCAAGATTCCGCGTCGTCGACAATGTCATCTACATAGTAATTGAAATCCCACATTTTTTTTTCTTTTTTTCTCCAATTCCCTTGATTTTTTACACATGTATAGTCTCTTACGTTTGTTCATACTTGGTGTGATTTGACCCCTGCTATGAACCTGCTTTCCACACATGGGTTGACTCACACGTGCTAGTTGTTCGTTGACCTTTATGCATCGCACATATATCTAAATACCAGTAAATACTACATAAAACAATTTTATCTCACTTATGTGGTTATGTTTCACATACAGTATCGAATGCGCGATGTTGTTGTGAGCTGTTTACAGTCACGGTCACCGCCTTCAAACTCGGTGTTGTGCTTGTTGACATGGAACACGTGGTTCATTACACACGTAATGCTGTCAAGTTTTGACCCGAGTGTGATTTGACCCCTGACGTGAACCTGCTTTTCATACATGGGTTGACACACATGTACACGTGCTAGTTGTTTGTTAACCTTTATGCATCGTTATAGCTGTGGATATACATTTTACTCAAATATCAGTAAATACATGTACTCCACGAAAACAATTTCATCTCAATCAATCAAACGCGTGATTTTAATGTGAGCTGTTTACAGTCACGGTCCCTTTTGATTATTTACTTTACCTCACTCAGTGGTCGGCCCGTGCACGTTACACGTCTTTTCTAAATAGTCCGTGGTATTTGTAAGACTATGTTTATGTTTACACTGATATTCACTGCTCTGTTGGTTTTTGTTGTTGTTGTTGTTGTGGGTTTTTTTGTGACGTGGATTAGGTATGGACTTTTTTTATTTATTTTTTTTGTAATTGAGTACTCTGAGTTTGAGTTGCAAGTGGCCATACGATGATTTTTATCCAAATGGTTGTTACATTTGACATAGATCTCTGTTTTTCTCCTTTGCTTTACTGTAAGAATAATACTTAAATCCGTCAGTCGATCAAACAAACGCTTTTACTTAGTTTATAGTTGTTCAAATAAGCACATGGGATTTTGTTGGCAACCATACAGACCTACTTATATTAAGAAATTACGGAAAACGGTTACATCATTTAGAACCTGCAAACATCATAAACACCCATTTAGATAAGTGATCGAAAACTATAATAACGTTTTAATTGTATTACATTTTAGGGAGAAGTCCGTTGATATTTAACGCCACAATTGTTAGGGAACGTTATAGTGAAAGAAAGCATGTCGCATTAAAAAAAACACTCTAATATTTAAACTTATATTGACTCGATTATAAGTTTGATTGAACAACGAAGGTGTTAAAATTGTCGAATAGACGAGCGATAAATGATTACAGTGACGAGAATATTAGTATGATTTCAGAATGGATGTGTTAAAAAATTATTTTCGAATATTAGTGCGATATATAATGTTTATAGTGATTTATTAGGTTATACTGATTTTGTTCTGTCGTGTTTCAAATCTATCTGGTTACATTGTATGACTACAGATTTAACAACAAATTGTGTGACCGCACAACGCACCAAAATTAGCGTGCGCACACCGTGCATATATCGTCCACACACCGTCCGCACATCGTCCACACATGGTGCGCACAACTGTGCGATTTAACAATCGTTCGCCCCGTTGTGCGTTCTCTCCGCACAACTGTGCGATTGAGTACAATTTGTAGATCAATATTACGGAATGAAAAAAATACGGAAAGCTCGTATGCAATATTGAAGCTGTATGTATTACTGTAATTTCTCATCATAGTAATGAAGGTTATGTACAGTTTTACAATGCGTGCCACACAGCATTACAGTGACCGTTAGACTGTCAAGAATGGATTTTGCTCCAATGTAACAGAACAGGTAAATAACAATTTGATAAGTGACCGGAGTTTTACCGTTTAATATTTGTTATTTGGATTCGGTTTGCTTATAGCTCCCCTTCGCTGGTGTTTTAACACCCTGACCCTACCCAACGAAATACGTAAGTGGCCCGGGCGGGGAAAAACTACAGTCCATGTACATGTAAAAGTGGCTAAGTTTACCTATATACGGGACTGTTTCACAAGTGTCGATTAAGGTCGTTTAAAAAATACCGAAAACACAATTTCTAAATTTAAGAAAGTATAGACACAGAGACGTATAATACGTCTCTGATAGACATAAAGATAAGCTTATAGATGTGGGTAGAATATAGAAACATACGTAAAAATCAAGTTTATATGTTTAAACACGAAACCGTATATATTGTTAAGGCAGTCCTCAATTAAAACCAACCACGATTGTTATCGCACAACATTCGTCCATCGTGCACACAAATGTGCGCAAGCAATGATGGTCCAACTTTTCGTCGTTCGCACATCGTGCGCACAACACACATCGTATAACGTTGTGCGATCCCACAACTGTAAAAAATTACTGTCTGTTTGTGTTAACAGCCTGACGTCTTCTTTTCAAATAAGTATATATAATTTCGTTTGGCAACCATACACACTTTATTTACATATCAAAATTACTGAAAACAGTTACATCATTCATATATTGCCCACATCATAAGCATTCATCTTGATAAGTGATTGGAAAAATATCAATCATATTTACATTATAGTATAGTTCATGTCGAGGTGAGTTAATATTGAAAATGACATAGGTTAGGGGATACGACAAAATACTACATTATAACATTTTATGAAACTTACAAACTTCAAAAGTTGTGAAGAAGTGAACTTCTCACTTTTACCATGATTTCTTGATAGCAAGAATTCTGAGATCCCATTCTTTTAAAAAATAAAGGTATCACCTAGTATCCACAATTTCAAACTTACAACGATTTCGTGACAGTAAGTATTGAAAAATCCCATTCTATTAAAGAACATCTAAATATCTAGTACCCACTATCTCTAAGTGTGCGTTTTTATAAGATTAATACAAAGTGTTCGAAGGAAGATGAAAAGTAACACAATATACAATAATTAAAATGACTTTTAGTTTTTATCTAGTACAACTAAATAATAAGGTACGCTTAAGGGATTATGAACTCTTTATCATTAATAAAACCTGATTATATTGAAGCAAGGCTTGTCGTCTTCAATTAAAACTCTATTGAATAAGATAACTTAGACTCTAATATAAGTTTGATTTAACAATGGATGTGTTAAAGGAATTGTTAAATATTGGAACGTTAAACAGTGACTAAGGTGATTAATCAGGTAATAATCATTTTTGTCTGTTGTATTTCATTTCTGACTGGCTATGACTGGTTCTAACTACAGCTCATAAGTAACAATTTGCATTTTATTCCAAATGTTTGTGGCACCTACCTGACGACCTCTTAATTAAAAGAAGTACATATACTTTCGTTTGGCAACCATACACACTTTACTTACATATTGAAATTACTGAAAACGGTTACATCATTCATACCTTATCCACATCTTAAGCATACATTTTGTTAAGTGATTGGAAGGAAAACAATCATATAAACATAGTATTACATTCATTTCATATAGAAGTGAGTTAATATTCAAAGTATCATAAGCTAGGGGATACGACGAAAAATGCTACATTACAACATTATATGACACCTACAAACTTGCAAAGATGTGAAGAAGTGAAATGTTTTCGTTTACGATGATTTCATGACAGTGAGTATTGTGATATCCCATTATATCAAAGAATATACGTATCACTAAGCAATCGCCATCTCAATGTGAACGTGCATTTCTAAATACATATACAAAATGTACACAATGAGTTGAAAAGTAACAAAATGTGCAATCATAAAAATGACTCAGTTTTTATTTGGTCCAACTAAATGATACGGTATCCTAAAGGGATTATGAACCCTTTATCTTTGATACAACCTGATTATATTGAACAAAGCTTTTCATTTTCTAATTAAAACGCTATTGATTAAAATAATATTGACTCGATTATTACTGTGTCTTAACGATGGATGTGTGAAAGTTTTTGATGAATATTGGAGTGTTAAACAATACCTAAGGTGATTAATGAGGTAATGATGTGTTACGGTCTGTTGTTTTTCATATCTGCCTGACTATGACTGGATCTTACTACAGTTGGTAAGTAACAACTTTGCATTTTATTTCAAATGTTTGTTTTAAATGCTTGACGTTTTCCTTTCAAATAAGTACATAGAATTTATTTTGGCAACTATAGGAACTATACTTACATATTGAAACTACTGAAAACGGTTGCATCATTCATATCTTGTCCACATCATAAGCAATCATCTTGCTCAATGATTGGGAAAATCAATCATATTGACAGTTTAGTACATTTCATGTAGAAGTGAGATACTACTGAAAGTGTGATATGTAAGTGGGATACGTAAAAATGCTACGTTATGACATTGATGACATTAACAAACTTCAGAAGATGCGAAGAAGTGAAATGTTTACGTTTACGTTGATTTCGTGACAGAGAGTATTGTGAAATCCAATTCCATTAAAGAATAAACGTATCAATTAGTATCCACAATATCTATGTGTACGTGCATTTGTAAGATAAATATTAATACAAAATGTACACAGGGACTTGAAAAGTAACAAAATATCCAATAATTAAAATGACATTTAATTTGTATCTAGTACAACTTAATAATAAGGTATGCTCAAGGAATTATGAACTCTTTGTCATTGATAAAGCCGGATTATATTGAAACAAGACTTGTCGTTTTCAATTAGAACTCCATTGATTAAACTAACATTATCTCGATTATTAGTTTGATTAAACAATTGGGGTGTTAAAGGTTTTGTTGGATATTGGACCTTTTTACAATAATCAGGTAATGATGAGATTTTGTCTGTTGTGTTTCATATTTGCCTGGCTATGACTGGATCTTACAACAGAAAGTAAGTAACATATTAACTTGTTTATTCCAACTCTTTGTGTTAACTAATTGACGTCTTATTTTCCAATAAGTACATACAATTTCGTTTTGCAACCAAACACACTTTACTTACATATTGAAATTACGGAAAACAGTTACATCATTCATATCTTATCCACATCATAAGCATTCATTTTGTTTAGTGATTGGAAGGAAAACAATCATATAAACATAGTATTACATTCATTTCATATAGAAGTGAGTTAATATTCAAAGCGCCATTAGCTAGGGGATACGACGAAAAATGCTACATTACAACATTTTATGACACAAACTTGCAAAGATGTGAAGAAGTGAAATGATTTCGTTTACGATGATTTCATGACAGTGAGTATTGTGATATCCCATTATATCAAAGAATATACGTATCACTAAGCAATCGCCATCTCCATGTGAACGTGCATTTCTAAGATAAATACATATACAAAATGTACACAATGAGTTGAAAAGTAACAAAATATGCAATCATAAAAATGACTCAGTTTTTATTTAGTCCAACTAAATGATACGGTATCCTAAAGGGATTATGAACCCTTTATCTTTTATAAAACCTGATTATATTGAACAAAGCTTTTTGTTTTCTCAATAAAACGCTATTGATTAAAATAATATTGACTCGATTATTAGTGTGTCTTAACGATGGATGTGTGAAAGATTTTGATGAATATTGGAGTGTTAAACAATACCTAAGGTGATTAATGAGGTAATGATGTGTTACGGTCTGTTGTTTTTCATATCTGCCTGACTATGACTGGATCTTACTACAGTTGGTAAGTAACAACTTTGCATTTTATTTCAAATGTTTGTTTTAAATGCTTGACGTCTTCCTTTCAAATAAGTACATAGAATGTATTTTGGCAACTATAGGAACTATACTTACATATTGAAATTACTGAAAACGGTTGCATCATTCATATCTTGTCCACATCATAAGCAATCATCTTGCTCAATGATTGGGAAAATCAATCATATTGACAGTTTAGTACATTTCATGTAGTAGTGAGATACTACTGAAAGTGTGATATGTAAGGGGATACGTAAAAATGCTACGTTGTGACATTTATGATATTAACAGAGTTCAGAAGATGCGAAGAAGTGAAATGTTTACGTTTACGATGATTTCGTGACAGAGAGTATTGTGAAATCCCTTTCTATTAAAGAATTAACATATCAATTAGTATACACAATCTCTATGTGTACGTGCATTTGTAAGATAAATATAAATACAAAATGAACACAGGGATTTGAAAAGTTACAAAATATCCAATAATTAAAATGACATTTAGTTTGTATCTAGTACAACTTAATAATAAGGTATGCTCAAGGAGTTATGAACCCTTTATCATTGATAAAACCTGATTATATTGAAACAACGCTTGTCGTTTTCAATTAGAACTCTATCAATTAAAGTAACAGTATCTCGATTATTAGTTTTATTAAACAATTGAGGTGTTAAAGGTTTTGTTGGATACTGGAGCGTTTAACAATACCTAAGGTGATTAATGAGGTAATGATGAGTTTTTGTCTGTTGTTTTTCATATCTGCCTGGCTATGACTGGATCTAACTACAGCTCGTAAGTAGCAACTTTGCATTTTATTCCAAATGTTTGTGTTAACTACTTGACGTCTTATTCTCCAATAAGTATATATACTTTCGTTTGGCAACCATACACACTTTACTTACACACAGACATTACTGAAAACGGTTACATCATGTATATCTTATCCACATCATAAGCATTCATCTTGATAAGTGATTGGAAGGAAAACAATCATATAAAGATTGTATTACATTCATTTCATACAGAAATGAGTTAATATTCAAAGTGTCATAAGCTAGGGGATACGACGCAAAAAGCTACATTTCAACATGAATTTCTAAGATAAATATAAATACAAAAAGCACACAGATAGTTGAAAAGTAACAAAATATCCAATAATTAAAATGACTTTTAGTTTTTATCTAGACAACTAGATACAGCTGTGTGACCGCACAACGCACCAAAAATACCGTGCGCACACCGTGCATACATTGTTCACACACCGTCCGCGCATCGTCCACCCATGGTGCACACAACTGTGCGGTTTAACAATCGTTCGCCCCGTTGTGCGCTTTTCTCCGCACATCTGCGCGATTTGGTACAATCTGTCGATCAATATTACGGATTGAAAAAAATACGGAAGGCTCGTATGCAATAATCTACACTGTATATATTATTGTATTACTGCAATTTCTCATTACAATAATTATGATTATGTGCAATTTTACAATTTGTGTTACACAGTGTTACATTGACCGTTAGACTGTAAAGAATGGGTTTAGCTCCTAGGTAACGGAACAGGTAAATAACAATTTGATGAGTGACCGGAGTTTTACCTAGCCTGTGCCTGACACATAGAGCTGATATGTGATACCGTATGACAGTTATGAAAACATAACTGGACGTTTCCAGTATTTGTTATTTGCATTCGTGTTGGTCTATAGCTCCCCTTCACCTGGTTTTAATGTCTTGCCGAGTTACGTAAGTGGCCAGGGCGGGGTAACACTATACGGTCCAGGTACAGGTATAACGTGGCTATGTTTACCTGTATTGCCGAGACTGTGTTGTAATTTTACGTGTGTCGATTTAGGTTGTTTAAAAAACACCGAAAACACCATTTCTAAATCTAAGAAAGTGTAGACAGACAGATAAACTTATAGATGTAGCTAGAATACAGAAACACACTAAATAATCAATTGTAAGTGTTTAAAAACGTGCACGAAACCGTATTTTTTGTTAAGGCATTCCTCAATTTACAACAACCATAATTGTTATCGCACAACGTTCGTCCATCGTCCGCACAAATGTGCGCTAGCAATGATCGTTCAATTTGTTATCGTTCGCACTTCGTTCACACACCGTGCACACATCGTGCGCACATCGTGTAACGTTGTGCGATCCCACAACTGTAATAAGGTATGCTCAAGGAATTATGAACCCTTTATCTTTGATAAAACCTGATTATACTGAAACAAGGCTTGTCGTTTTCAATTAAAGCTCCTTTGGTTAAGGTAACATTGTCTCGATTATTAGTTTGATTAAACGATTAGTGTGTTAACAGTTTTGTTGGATATTGGAGCGTTTGACAATACCAAAGTGAATAATCAGGTAATGATGAGTTTTTGTCTGTTGTGTTTCATAACTGCCTGACTATGACTGGATCTAACAACAGATGGTAAGTAACAACCAGAGAAACTATACTTACATATTGAAATTATGTAAGTATATCATTGCTATGCTGATGACACACAAATGTACATGGTCATTAAACCACAGGACAGTTGGAATACAGTCTCAGAAAGTCTGGAAGCTTGTCTGACAGATATCATTATCTGGATGAACGCCAACATGCTTAAACTTAATCAGGAAAAGACGGAACTAATCGTCTTTTCCCCAAAGTGTCAGCAAACAATGGCTCTCCAGCTCAAGGTTGGTGCCAGAACTATTGAGACTGTTCTAGCTGTTAAAAACCTAGGGGTATACTTTGACAGTTCTCTGAACATGGAGAAACAAGTGAACGCTATTGCCAAATCCTGTTACTACCAGATCAGGAACATCGGCTGTATTCGGCAGTTTCTAACTGCAGATGCATGCAAGATTTTGGTGCATTCACTTGTTACCTCTCGGTTGGATTATGGTAACGCCCTGCTCTGTGGTATATCTGACAAACTAACTAGTCGTCTGCAGAGGGTTCAGAACACTGCAGCACGGCTAGTTACTCGTACTCGAAAGAGAGAGCACATCACACCTGCGCTTTATTCGTTGCACTGGTTACCTGTACGATACAGGTCGCAGTACAAAATTCTGGTATACACATACAAGGCACTGAATGGAACAGCTCCTCAGTACCTACAGGAACTTGTTACCCTGTATCAGCCGTCAAGATCACTGCGGTCGGAGTCAGAATCTTTGTTGTGTGTCCCAAAATCTCGTACTGTGACCTACGGAAACAGATGCTTTGGGAGGGTTTCGGCTACGTTGTGGAATAGCTTACCATCTGCTATTAGGAAGTCGAATACCCTGGCCAAGTTCAAGAGGGACATAAAAACTCACCTCTTCACGTCTGCATTTTAGAATCTTTGCAAAGACGTCATGTAAATACCACCCTTTTATTTGTTCAATTATGTGCACATTGCTTGTTAAATGTATGAAAGTGATTGCAAGCCTTTGTTGTTTGTTTTCACAATTATAACCATTACTATTATCCATATGTTGTAAAGCGCCTTAGACTAATTTTATAAATTATATAGGGCGCTATATACATGCTGTATATCATTATTATTATTAAAACGGTTTCATCATTCATATCTTGTCCACATCATAAGCAACCATCTTGCTCAATGATTGGGAAAACCAATCATATTGACAGTTTAGTACATTTCCTGTAGAAGTGAGATACTATTGAAAGTGTGATATGTAAGGGGATACGTAAAAATGCTACGTCATAACATGAACAAACTTCAGAAGATGTGAAGAAGTGAGGTGTTTACGTTTACGATGATTTCGTGACAGTGAGTATTGTAAAATTCCATTCTATTAGAGAATAAACGTATCACTTAGTATCCACAATTTCTATGTGTAGGTGTATTTCAAGATAAATATAAATACAAAATGTCCACATGAATTTGAAAAGTATCAAAATATCCAATAATTAAAATGACTTTTAGTTTTTATCTAGTACCACTAAATAATAGGATATGCTCAAGGAATTATGAACCCTTTATCTTTGATAAAACATGATTATATTGAAACAAGGTTTGTCGTTTTCAATTAAAACTCTATTGATTAAAGTAACAATGTTTCGATTATTAGTTTGATTAACCAATGGGTGTGTTAAAGGTTTTGTTTGATATTGGAGCGTTTAACAATAGCTAAAGTGATTAATAAGGTAATGATGAGTTTTTGTCTGTTGTTTTTCATATCTGCCTGGCTATGACTGGATCTTACTACAGAAAGTAAGTAACAACTTAGCTTTTTCATTCCAAATGTTTGTATTAACTACCTGACGTCTTCTTTTCAAATAAGTACATATACTTTCTTTTTTCAGCCATACAAACTTTACTTGCATATTGATATTACTATGAACGGTTACATCATTCATATCTTATCCACATCATAAGCATTCATCTTGATAAGTGATTGGAATGAAAACAATCATATAAACATTTTATAACATTCATTTCATATAGAAGCGAGTTAATATTCAGATTGTCATAAGCTAGGGGATACGAAGAAAAATTCTACATTACCACATTTTATGACACTCACAAACTTCAGAAGATTTCTAGAAGTGAAATGTTTTCGTTTAAGATGATTTCATAACAGTGAGTATTGTGATATCCCATTATGTTAAAGAATAAACGTATCACTTAGTATCCACAATCTCTATGTGTATATTGTACGTGCATTTCTAAGATAAATATAAATACAAAATGTACACAAGGAGTTGAAAAATAACAAAATGTTCAATCATAAAAATGACGTAGTTTTTATTTAGTCCAACTAAATAATAAGGTATGCTCCAGGGATTATGAACCCTTTTTCTTTGATAAAACCTGATTATATTGAACAAAGATTCTCGTTTTCAATTTAAACTCTATTGATTAAAGTAACTTTGTCTCAATTATTAGTTTGATTAAACAGTTGGTGTGTTAAAGGTTTTGATGGATATTGGAGCGTTTAACAATACCTAAGGTGATTAATCAGATAATGATGAGTTTTTGTCTGTTGTGTTTCATATCTGCCTGGCTATGACTTGATCTAACAACAGATGGTAAATAACAACTTAGCTTTTCATTCCAAATGTTTGTGTTAACTATTTGATGTCTTGTTTTCATATACATTTTGTAAGTACATAGAATTTCATAAGCAATCAACTTGCTCAATGATTGGGACAATCAGTTATATTGACAGATTAGTACATTTCAGGTTGAAGTTAGATAATATGGTAAGTGTGATATGTAAGTGGAAACGTAAAAATACTACGTTATGACATTTATGACATTAACAAAACTTCAGAAGATATGAAGAATTGAAATGTTTACGTTTACGATGATATCATGACAGAGAGTTTTGTGAAATCACATTCTATTATAGAATAAACATATTACGTAATATCCACAATCTCTATGTGTACGTGCATTTGTAAGATAGATATAAATTTGTATCTAGTACATCTAAATAATAATGTATGCTCAAAGAATTATGAACCCTTTTTCTTTGATAAAACCTGATTATATTGAACAAAGATTCTCGTTTTCAATATAAACTCTATTGATTAAAGTAACATTGTCTCAATTATTAGTTTGATTAAACAATTGGTGTGTTAAATATTTTGTTGGATATTGGAGCGTTTAACAATAGCTAAGGTGATTAATCAGGTAATAATGATGAGTTTTTGTGTTGTTTTTCATATCTGCCTGGCTATGACTGGATCTAACTACAGCTCGTAAGTAACAACTTAGCTTTTTTATTCTTAATGTTTGTGTTAACCAACTGTTGTTCTAAATAAGTACATAAAATGTATTTTGACAACCATAGGAACTATACTAACATCTTGAAATTACTGAAAACGGTTACATCATTCATATCCTATCCACATCATAAGCATTCCTCTTCAAAAGTGATTGGAAGGAAAACAATCATATAAACATTGTATTACATTCATTCCATATAGAAGTGAGTTAATATTCAAAGTGTCATAAGCTAGGGGATACGACGAAAAATGCTAAATTACAACATTTGGTGACGCTTACAAACTTCAAAATATGTAAAGAAGTAAAATGTTTTCGTTTACGATGCTATCGTGACAATGAGTATTGTGATATCCAATTAGGTTAAAGAATAAACGTATCTCTTAGTATCTGCAATCTCTATGTTAACGTGCATTTCTCATATAAATACATATACAAAATGTTCACGTTGAGTTGGGAAGTAACAAAATGTGCAGTCATAAAAATCACTTAGTTTCTATTTAGTCCAACGTAATGATACGGTATCCTGAAGAGATTATGAACCCTTTTTCTCTGATAAAACCTGATTATATTGAACAAAGTTTGTCGTTTTCTAAATAAAACGCTATTAATTAAACTTTAATTGCTCGATTATTAGTTTCACTTAACAATTGGTTTGTGATAGATTTAGTTGAATATAGGAGTATTGGACATTACATAAGGTGATTAATCAGGTAATGATGGCTTTTTGTCTGTTGTGTTTTATATCTGCGTGGCTATGACTGGATCTAACTACAGTTGGTAAGTAACAACTTTGCATTTTATTCCAAAGGTTTATGTTAACTACTTGACGTCTTCTTTTCAAATAAGTACATATCATCTATTTGGGCAACCATAGGAACTATACTTACATATTGAAATAACTGAAAGCGGTTACATCATTCCTATTTTTTCACATCATAAGCATTCATCTTGCTCAATGATTGGGAAAATCAATCATATTGACCGTTTAGTACATTTTATGTAAAAGGTAGATACTATTGAAAGTGTGATATGTAAGGGGATATGTAAAAATGCTACGTTATGTCATTTATGGCATAAACTTCAGATGACGGAAGAAGTGAAATGTTTACGTTTACGATGATTTCGTGACAGTGAGTATTGTGAAATCCCATTTATTTAATAAATAAACGTATCACTTAGCATCCACAATCTCCATGAGTACGTGCATTTATAAGATAGATATAAATACAAAATGTACCCAGGGATTTGAAAAGAAACAAAATATCCAATAATTAAAATGACTTTTAGTTTTTATCTACTACAACTAAATAATAAGGTATGCTTAAGGAATTATGAACCTTTTATCTTTGATAAAACCTGATTATATTGAAGCTAACCTTGTTGTCTTCAATTAAAACTCTATTGATTAAAATAACATTGATTCGACTATTGGTTTGATTTAACAATGATTTGTCAAAGGTTTTGTTGGATATTGGAGTGTTAACCAATATCTATGTTGATTAATCAGGTAGTGTGAGTTTTTGTCTGTTGTGTTTCATATATGCCTGGTTTATTCTGGATCTTACTGCAGGTCGTAAGTAATAACTTACCTTTTTTATTCCAAATGTTTGTGTTAACTACCTGATGTACTTTTCAAATAAGAACACATACTTTCGTTTGGTAACCATACACACTTTACTTATGTATCGAATTACTGAAAACGGTTACATCATTCATATCTTATCCACATAATAAGCATTCATTTTGATAAGTGATTGGAATAAAATCAATCATAATAACATTTTATTACATTTAATTCATATATAATTGAGTAATTATTTAAAGTGTCATCAGCTAGGGCATACGACAAATACTTCATTACAACATTTTATGACACTTTCAAACTTCAGAAGATGTGAAGAAGTGAAATGTTTACGTTTACGATGATTTCGTGACAGTGCGTATTGCGTATAACTCCCATTATATTAAAGAATAAACTTAGTATCCTCAATCTCTATGCGTATGTGCATTTTTTAAGATAAATACGAATACCTATTTATGTACACAATGAGTTGAAAAGTAACAAAATGTCCAATAATAAAAATGACTTAGTTTTTATTTAGTCCAACTAACTGATACGGTATGATGAAGGGATTATGAACCCTTTTATATTTGATAAAACATGATTATATTGAACAAAGCTTGTCGTTTTCAATTCAAACTCTATTGGTTAAAATAACATTGACTCGCATATGAGTTTGACTTAACGATTGATTTGTTAAAGAGTTTGTTGAATATTGGAGCGTTAAACAATACCTTAAGTGATTAATGAGGTAATGATGAGTTCTTGTCTGTTGTGTTTCATATCTTCCTGACTATGACTGGATCTAACTACAGTTCGTAAGTAACAACTTTGCATTTTATTCCAAATGTATGGGTTACCTACCTGACGTTTTTTTTAGTTAAAAGAAGTACATAGAATTCCGTTCGGCCACCATACATACTTTACTTACATATCGAAATTACTGAAAACGGTTACATCATTTATATCTTTTCCAAATCATTAGCATTCATCTTGATTAGTGATTGGAAAAAATCATTCGTAGTAACATTATATTATATTTCATGTAGAGGTGAGGTAATAATCAAAGTTATATAGGTTAGGTGTTACAAAAAATACAACATCACAACATTTTATGAAACAAACTTAAGAAGTTGCAAAGAAGTGAAATTCTCACTTTACGATGAATCCGTGACAGTGAGTATTGTGAAATCCCATTATATTAAAGATAATCTAAATACCTAGTATCCACAATCTCTAAGTGTGCGTTTTTTCTAAGCTTAATACAAACTGTACATAGGAAGATAAAAAGTAACAAAATACCCAATAATTAAAATGACATAGTTTTTATCTGGTACAACTAAATAATAAGGTATACTTAATGGATTATGAACCCTTTATCTTTAACCTGATTATATTGAAACAAGGCTTGTCGTCGTCAATAAAAATAAAGTCTATTGATTAAAGTATCATTGTCTCGATTATAAGTTTGATAAAACAATTGGTGTGTTAAAGGTTTTATTTGATATTGGAGCGTTAAACAAAACCTAAGGTGATTAATCAGGTACTGATGAGTTTTTGTCTATTGTGTTTCATATCTGCCTGGCTATGACTGGATCTTTCTACAGATCGTAAGTAACAACTGAACATTTTATTCCAAATGTTTGTGTTAACTACCTGATCGTGTATCAGATATTTCAAACATGTACTTATGTGCATCATTCTACACGTTAAGTGGCAGAGTATTGTCTATATGGTTTTAATTTCTAGATCTAATTACATTGCAAAAGACTCAATTAGTATGTGATTTTGATCGTGATGACTTTAGCATAGTCATCACGATATCACGTCAATTGACGTTTGTTTCAGTGCTAAATTGTTTGAACTTTTGACGTCATGTAATGAAAGTTGATAAATGGCTCTGTATAATAGAAAGTCTATTCATAGGTTTCATGTTATATCAAGAGATTCACCATATGGCTTGTTCTAGATAGTACACATTTTCTAGACTATTAGTTGGTTATTTAAAAAAACAATTTTGCAAAGTCATATTTATGCACATGTTAGTAGGTAATATAATGCATCTGAAGAAAGTGTGTTTATATGTGTAATAAATATCGATGGAGAACATATATATATTTGCTAGAACGGTACCAAATACATACACCTCTCATTGATCAGTGTATTTAATAATAATCCAGAATTACTTGCGTCTACAATTATAATTGTTAAAGTTCGAAACAAATTAATTGAAATATAATGAAAAGTTTGCGTCGAATACATTTTTGTTAAATTTGGCCATAAGATATTCAAACAGACTTTTTTACATAGTTTCCCCAGTAGTAACATTCCTGACAATCTTAGTTACATATTGGGTTTCACTTTTCGAACACTTGTTCTAAGTTTCGTATTTTTGAAGACAGACAAACAGAAAACTTGAACAACCGTAAATTTCCATTTAAGAGGTTTCAATCTACGTTACATTCACACTGTTAAGTTACCCCCATGCTCGATTTCAGTCTTCGGTATATCCGGTTTTACCATAAATGAAGACTGGTTATCATCATAGAGCATATATGTCATACGCAAGTTCATATATTTGACGGTAGACCTAAAGACGAAAATTGCATTCGGTGCAGAAAGAGAGTTTCCCTTTGGAACCGTTGTGAGGGTTATGTGTCTTAGTTCTTCGACCCTGAAACGTTTGTATTTAATTGTTCTTGTCTTTTTTTTTATCTTCTTTTTGTTAATCGAATATGTGAAAATATTTTAATATTTTCCTTAACAGTAACTCCTGAGTATGAAAAGTACGTAGCGCTGTTTAGGGGATTAAAGGAGAGATACCGGCACATACGCGTAGTCTTCACCGGCCGAGAGGGTGCCGGGAAGACGACCTTCTGTAGCAGGGTCAAGAACGAAAATGTCGACCTTAAGTTGCGTCAGCCAACTGTGGGAGCTGTTTCTCATCCTGCTTGGTTCTTTATTGACTGGAAATCCAAAGAATGGGGGTTAAATACTGATCAATCGTCCACGCGCGTGATTAAAACACGTATGGGCGCATTGCTGAACATGGAAACATTAGAAAGAGAAGCTGGCTTGCGAGCAGGTAATTTACTGTCACTTTACATAAAGTCCATGGATATAACAGTATGTAAGCAATGACACACATTTTATGCATGTTGTAGTTTCTATTAACTGACTTCACAATGTTAATGTTTCGTTATGTCGTACAAAATATCATATATATAACTTAATCAAGTAAAACAAATTAAGAACAATCTTCATCGAGACTTCACAATGGAAATGTTTCTTTATGTCCTTCAAAATATATTATTTATAACTTAATAAAGTAAACAACCAAAATAAAGAACGAGCTTCATTGAGACTTATTCTTAAGTTTCATTGTGTGGTTTTATAGGGTTCCAAGACGGCTCATTCAGATTACCTTTGTCAGAAAACCTTGCAGCAGACACAGGTAACACATACCTCGAATCGTTGGCAGTCAAATTTGCTTCATTTGAGGCCAAGGCTGATGGAGCGTTTCTATCTCTGTGGGATATGGGTGGACACACGTCATTTCGAGCTTCACACAATGTGTTCATATCATCACATGGTGTATACCTTCTAGTCTTCAGGCTGACAGACTTTCTAATAGACAAGTTGGAAACTGGTAAGTAAATGAACGAACCATTTTTTATCTTTTCAATGCATATGCAGCAAGTCCAAAGATACCCTTACATCATTCATCTTGCAAATAACAATTACTGGTATCTTGTCAAAATCAAGAATGAAGTCAGTCTTTAAAGCATCGATGGGGACAGAAACAAAGACTATAAATAAAAACTGTTTTGTAAATATTAAAACACACCATAATATTCAACAACAGGTGGTTACAAGGGGAAAAAAGAGACTCGTAATTATATTTGTTTGTATTGACATGAAGGTAGAACTGTGAATTAGGAGAGGGTACAGGAAAAAAGAGGATGTATTTTTGAGATTGTTAGGGTACGGAATGAAAATATATTTTTTGAGTATTGCATATATAAATGATAATATTTTGCAGTGAAACTGTTATTATATTTTAATTATACATCTTATTTGAACATTAATGCGATGACACACAGGGTAAGGTAATGAAACGGTGTTCTTGAATATTTGAAGGATACGTGTTGATTTTGTTTCGTTTATTTGCTTTAATAACTGGTGTATCTTTTTTAACGGGATAACTATTAGAAAGTACATAATGTAGAATGATTTGGTTAGTTGACACCTTACGGGTATAGCAGATGAAATCAGAAAAAAGAAGAAAATCTAAGACGAAGCAAATGCCTGGATCTTGGCCATTATGAACATCGAAGCATGTTCTGATTGACAAGCGACGATGAAAAATAGTTTAGTTCAGAAAGCGAGGTTGCAATCCTTTTTCATTTGATTGCTATGTTTTTATTTTGGAAAAGAATACAGAAAGAAATCAGACTAAAGTGTTTTATGACATTACAGTTGTCCCAGTCAGAATATAGATTCGGCGTGAAAGAAATTCTGAATCCAGGGATGGAATTGACGAACATCCAGTCTAGGATTATAATCAGTATGAGTTGCTTTGCTACAGGAAGTTACAAAATATCTTTAATTTATATATATACATACACGAACATACAACTTAAGTATTAACCTGTTAGTTAACACACACGTGCTTATTTAATATAGTTCCTATCTATGGGGGAAATATTTTGACGTAATTCAACCAGACGCCGATGAAATCGATTTCTTTTTTACACCTAGACCACTTTGTTCCAGTCCAGGTACTCTTTGCTTCATGTACAACTCATTAACTCTATGTTTGTAGTGTATTTAGAGGATATAAGAAAGCCTCATATTTTAAATACTAAGAGCCCTTTCGTTTTATTTATCCTTTTGCTTTTTTTTGTAATTCTGTTGATTCTGAACTTGCACTATGCTGTACTGACAATTTCTCTTTTATAATCTTTTCCATGCCGTAGTTTATATTCCGTAAAAGATGTTTTACGCATTATGTAATTTGAAATTAGACAGTAATTTATTGAATTTTCAAATTCTTAACATGAATAGAATCCATACCCCCTCTCCTTCTATTCAAATAACAAACAAACCAACTTTGAAATTAAACTTATTTTTAGACACTCGTTCTATTTGAAGTTATTGTTCTTGTCGGAAATAACACATAGATTGTATGTTGGAAGTGTATACAATAGTTTTCAAATCTTTGCCTATGGTATTGAATGGTGTAATTTGAAAAAGAAACTATATATGTATCAGTATTTCCTAAAGACACCTTTGCTATTAAATAATCATAATATCTTTCTGAGTCCAGATAGATTAAAGAAATGGGTCCGATTGATTGGCACATTTTCGTCAGTTGAACTCAATGCGCCAAAATTGAAGCCACATGATCCACCACTTATTTTCGTCGGCACCTTCCTCGATCAACTAAAGCAAGCAACCACGGTAAAAAATATAAATATTAAATGTGTGTGGAACACATTCTCAATATTATCATAAATTCATTTAATCATATACAAATATGTTTGCTAAGATATAAATATAATTGTGTTTTGTACACATTGTATTCTGCTCTGGTACAAATTGATTGTCCTTAAGTGCTTCTCTACCTTGAAAAACCAATATGCTTTTGTAATTCATACTGTTTACAAAAGAAGTAAAATGTGAACTATTGAATGTATTACCGTTTCAGGACTACGGTCAACTGGTAAAGGCAATAAAGGCAAGCATTACAAAATTTCGTCAGGATCTGTACAGCCGATAACAGCCTTGGAAACGAAGACAAAGAACTAAAAGAACTGCGAGGTTTAATCACAGACGCAGCAGTGCATCAAGATCAGTGGGACAGAGAAATCCCGACTAAATGGTTAAAGCTGGAGAGGGACTTACTTAGCGCCAGAGAAGAAGGAACCAGGATACTCGCTTTAGCGGAGGTCATTGAAGTGAACAAGAAGTCTGTAGCCCCTTTAACGGAGGAGGAGGAAATGAAACTGGCACTGGAGTGAGTATGTCTACACAGTTGTTACATAGACATATATAGATACAATTTACTAGATATTGTTGTTCCGTTTTATCATTTAAGGAGTAAATAAGCTTTTGGTGTTATCTCTTCCTATTCGTATCATATGTATGAAGAAAAAAGAACATTTCAGAAACACTGGAGGTGTCTCGAATTCAAACTACAAAATGCCAGTGATTTCAATTTTTTGACAGTGTTCATGTATATCTAAGGAAATAAAGCTTGTATTCCTTTCATTCTGAAGGAAAAATATACATATCGAAACTGGTGTAGGTAACGGACGCGTTTTATGTCAGATTATAATGTCTTTTACTGAAACACTAAAATTCGCTGTATCGGTGTCCTAATAATATATGCTTATCAGGGTCATTTGTTCAAGGACTAATGGAGTTATTCAATCAGAATTTAGCAACAGTATTGTAGTTTCATGTTGCCATTATAATTGTGAACGTGCAACAGTGTATAACAGCTGTTAAAACTGTATAGTATGTAGATGTAGAAAGCCAATTAAAGTAAAAGAATTACTTCACCATACACTAAAACTGAACAGAATGCAATTTAAAATCAAGACGGCAAGGAGTCTCAGCTGTTAAATTGCAATGTTGAAGAAAATAGTCGTTACAACTCATTATATTGATAATGCTCGGAATATAATCTGAAACAACATCTACAATACCGCTGCCGTTGTCCCTGTACATTATTATCAACCTATCTGTCATGACATTTATGTGACTTACCCTCGCTATTACGCTTTGCAAAATCACATAAAACGCTACATATATACGTTCCCAGCCCCTGTGCATTCAACGCAATGTGTATATATACAAAATAACCTCACTCATCAAACGTTATGATGTAAAGCTTTGAACAATTTATACAATAGAAACGAACGACAAATCAAATGTTTGGGTTAACGTCACATCACATTTACCTAGATGTTTGACTCCAATCCAGAATGAGGAGATGACCCATGCATTATTTAGCATGCCTATTGATACTTGAATAATTCCATAATTTCGGACTTTCGAATTTATCAGTTGGTTTACGTAGGATATAGCTAGAAAACCAAGTTGCTATAGATACGTCCGTTAAAATGACAACTCAGAAATTACTAAAGTACTATCGTGTATTTTTATAAAACACATTTAAAAACACTTCAATCGGAAATTACTTTATGCATACACTTATTTCTTGTCATTCTTGAATGTAAATAATTTTATTAAAATGAAAAACAAAATCAACTCAGTATGAACGTCGAAAAATCGAAGGTGAATGTGATACAATTTCTTAGCATGTGTTGCTCATAACACCAATTGAAATTGAATGAAGATTGAAAATCTATCCAAACAAACATAGGACCAGTTTTTTTATATTTCTTTTGGCACTCTTATTGGTCATGTAACTAATGCAAGTTATATAACACCTTCATTTATTTTGTGCAGGTACCTGCATTGTACAAGGTCTGTGATTTATTTTCGTGAGTTTGTCTTCATCATCAACGACCCCCAGTGGCTTGCTGATTTTTTCAGTATCCTGATAACCGACGACCAGTTCCTCCCAAAAGACGACCTCCTGCTAATCCGAGATTTAGAACGGTACACGACAAATGGAGAGCTGACCCACGAGTTGATCGATGTTCTTCTCAGCCTGGAAAAGAACCAAAAGTTTCGTCCTCATAAGTCCCATCTCCTGGCTCTGATGGAAAAGTTCGGGCTGATAGCAAGGGTACTGATATCGGGAACCACTACAGAAAATGCACAGTTCAGTGAAACGTACACCATTCCGAGCAAACTAATGGAGCTACAAAACGTTGACGCTATAACCGAGAAGGTCAGTTACCTCCAACAAAGCAATCTCTTTGTCTCTAAAACCTTATGCTTCGTGTTCAAAGACGTTTCCGTACCAGATGAGCTGTTCCACAGAATCTTTGCCAAGGTCATGAGGGCGTACAAAGCAGCGTCACTATCAATTCGAGGTTTAGAGGAGGCAGCTGAACGTGGCCAGACCAAGACAGACAATACTATTTGTCTATATTCGGGTTTTGGGTGTTTCGAGGTCGACGACCTTTGCAGAGTGATCGTGTCAATGCACGCAGAGAGGTCAACAATCGCCGTGACTGTGATCAGTCTGACAGAGACCCAACTTCCCGCAGAATCCGGACCACGTATTAGGCTAAAAGTTAAACAGATTCTACGAGACACGTTGCATATGAGTAACCAGCTACACTTTCAGTACGCACACCAGCTGCACTGCAACTTCCACCTGAGTCCATTCGACACCCCAGTACAACTGTACGGCATCATCCACTCAGAGAGGGGCGTGCCCTGTAAAGGTGTAGTATGCCGAGCACAACATCGACTAACAAAAACGGACACCACTTTTTGGGACATCGAACAGGTAACATGCTTATATTTATAATTCGCATATCGTTTTAAAATAAACTAGCAGAACTGGGTGACACAAAAATATATATATATGCCAGTATGCACCCTACTGTTCGTTATAAGTCGATTTTTAAAGGATGCAATCCATAAAATATGTTAGGTTTCGGTGCATTTCGCAGAGTTAAAGTCAATCAATTCTAATATTGCAAAAGAAAACCGAATAAAAAGAAAAGAGACACAGTAGGAGGTTTACTCAAAATGTTAGCATTGTAAAAGTCTGCACTTTAACGATGTCGTTATCCTGGATCAACAAATGGTCAGCATCAAAAATAATGTCCAATTGATGTATTGCAAAGACTTTGATCATGTACGTTGAAACTTATAGATGTAGTTGCTTGATTTGTCATTTAAAAAAGTTAATAGCTAAAGTGGAAAAATAGTGAAACTGTTCTTCCTTATTATACATGTAGCTGAAATGCATTAAACCTTTAAACTGTCAATAAATACTAATCATGAATTCAGTATTTCGTGAAGGTAAAGTTGATTTTTTTCTAACAATTCACTATTGGTCTAAATCATCCTCGGCAAGTATTATACATGTTGAAAGGTGACTACAGGTAAACGACTGCATTCTTTATTCTTTATTTTTTTAGAAGATAGTTTAAACCATACACAAAGTATGACGGTATTAAGTGGAAAAGAAATATTTATTCTTGATAACGTTTGTCTTTTTCAGCACTTAGCGACGGTTGAAGGCAGAGAAAATGGCGCAGGTAAGGACGAATTCAAACTAATCTTATCAATAAATCATCTAAGGGTTAGCAAATAAACGGATTCAGTGTATGAATGTATTAATTGCCTCGTTGGAATTTGAAAATAACTTCGGTATATTTCAGTTTATACTTGTATGTATGCGATTGATATTTGTCCAGCACAGGGGATTAAATAGGTTTTATAGAAATGCTGCCGTTTGATATGTGAATCAATGAAGTGAGTACAGTATTTAGTCATATATGGTATGTATTGCTGTGAGCATGGCATTATATTGGATATCTTTTAAATATAGTGTGGCTTTTTCTTCTTCACAACGTGTAATGTATGGTCAATTTCAGGACAAGATATATCTTGTTCTTGCGTCACCTTCCATAGCTATAGTGCACAAATAACAAGTGTACGAAACACCGTCCGTAAGTCGACGTTTCTTCACCGTTGAAAATGGGCTTGAGGGATAATATATATCAAGAAACTAGTTCCTCGATACTAGACCTGTTTCCCAAGGTGAGATCGAAGGAAACGGACCTAGTCAAAAATAACCAGCCAGGTGACACAGTAAAATCTTGTTCTTTGACTATTTCATTGAAAGCTATTGCGCAAACGATTTAAAAATGTAATAGTGCAGTCTCATTTTCTGAAAACCTATCATTTCGGTTAGGAAATTACGAAAACTGTCGGGAGAGTAAGTCTAAAATAGTAAATATAACAAATTGCTGCCATTTAAAGAGTTGTTGAAACAGTAGTATCGTTTGATGTAGAATTGATAGCCATCATAAGCAATCGCCATTACCAAATTATCAACTTTAGCTACAACACAGTCAGTGTGCTACAATTCCTATTCCGTTTTGATATTGTAATGTTACTGCGGCAAATACAACTTTTATCAGTATGACCGTGCTTCTCATAATTAAATCCATGATTTGTTTGATAGTTACCTGTTTTAACGTACCAATTTCGCCAACCTTTGATCGAAATATGATATTTTTTTCATGCACAACCAACGATTTTAATGCTCATGTAGATCACTAGTTATGAAAATTTCAAATTACTCTCTAGACTATATTGCATTGTACAACATTTTGTTTCTAGCGAACCAACGCTTGAACGTCTGATTCGGGTAATAGTACGCTTAATTACAGTTTTTATCAACTTTTATAGATGTCTTAAAGACTCCAGCCTTCCTTGACCCAAATATTTTGATAAAGATCAACTCGTTTAAAATTAAACTATACATTTCCCTAATCTTCGCAGCAAGTAAACATAAATTGGAATAGTCTCGGTGTACGTATATGTGACAAATACTTGAAGCATTAAGTTGCATAATCGACTTCAAACTATCGAATAGATGATTGAGTGACACTTATGTAAACATTGAGGACTTCAATTGTTATCTTTGTATAGTTGTTTACACACTGTAATAGGTCTTACTATTAGTTGTCCTCTGATTGGTTTAGAAACGACGGAGTGCGACACAACCATCTCGAATAGAAGGCCGACCCCCAGGGAACTTGGTCGTTTGTCCCGTCCGGTCGACTCATCTAGCTGTGAGTGCCTTTTTATCCATCTTGGCCTTCCTTAACCAGAAATCCGGACCACTGAATGGGAGTCACAAAACTTTGCGGGAATCACACTGATTACAAAGTTGTTTCTGAAATGGACAGTCATTTACCCGAATCAGACGTTCCAGGATATCGAGCGAGCTATGACGGCGGCTGAGATGGCAGCTGACCGTATCAGCGAAGTGTTAGAAACTGACGAGGAATCATTAGATCAAGGTTAAAAGAAGACATAACTTGCACATCATGATAAACACAACATATGTAAACATCAACTACACGTACGTACTGTGATATAGCATGTAAATGTTTCTATCTCTATGATATTAAAGGAAAAACTATTCTATTTTGGTTTAGTGATAATTTCACTTGAGCAGGTGCAAATGAAAATCTTTATAACAATGTAACGGAATTTTCTGTGAACGCTTGGCATTTATTACAATGATAAGTCTTATCAGCTTTTACAAATCATATTTTGAAAACATAAATATGAGGTCAGGTTAATAAAAGGAACAGCCTGAAATTGGCATAAGTCTTTGTTAACTCCGGCCACATCGACTGTTTTTACGTCACACATCAGTTTATCATTCGTAAAAGGTTTGCTAATGAATTCAAAACTTTAACAGAGGAAATTCAGAATTAAATGACTGTATAATTTAAATGTTTGTAAAATATTTTTATAAATATATTACCATGCAGGTATACGAAAATTTTCTGTAATTGGTTTATGAACTATTCCCAAAGAAACATTATTCAAAGAAAAAAGTATCTGTTTTGCAGAAATGATTCCAAGCGATGTCTGGAATAGAACCCCGTCTGATGCTGAGATAAAGAAAATTGTCACCAATGTTGGCAACACGTTCTTTAACCTGTGCCTGGAGCTCGGATTGTCACCTCCAATAATAGAGCAGCATGAACTTGGTCATCCTGTCACCTTCCAGGCAAGGATGAGTTCTCTCCTCCGGTTTTGGATAAACAGATTCCAGACGAAGGCAACCATCGGCAGGTTGTTGACAGCGATGAAGGTTTGTCGGATGGACTGGCATACAACAGCACAGATTTGGTCACCATGATAAGGAAGGACAATATGAACGTGTGAAATAAATTCATGTCACTCTTGACATTCACAAACCTTCCTTCACACATGTACATATATAAGATTAATGTTATAACTAACTAAAAAATATCAGCCAAACCTTGTAAATCAATATTATTGTAACCAGAAAATACTCCGTAGAAATGATACTAATGACAAAGCATTCATATTTAACAGTTCAGACAACACGTTAAGATGAAACAAAGGCGTCTATCATATGTGTGTGATTTACTCAAGGTTAATTTTCTCAAATTCAAAGTTAATCTCAGATGAAGATTAAATTATTCTTGAAACCTTCATATTTTGTTTTGTTAAAGTGAATAAAACATTCCTATCCATGGGTAATTTAATGTTCGCTTTTATTCTGTGTTCGCAATTGCGATGAATAACAATAAATACATATAAAGCTGAAATATCTTTCTAGCAGCTTATAATAATGGTTCATAGATTGCAGATGTAAGAAAACATTCTGAGAAGAAAGCAAGATTAAACTATCAACGAAATATCGGCACAGTAAAATATATATCATTTTATCATTAAAATATATTACTGTGGTCTTTTTGGCACCTAGGTGATGGCATATTAACATTTTTCTCAGTGTGATATTCTCTTTGATATCGAGCCTGTAAGTAACATCCTCTGAGAGCTATTTGTATGTATTTATTGATTTGTGATTTCAATGTTCATGTTCATGTAGATGTAAAATACCGAGTGATTTTGACACTAATTATTTTCATTATAAGTTTTAAATATATGTCGCATGCTTAGAATATTACACTTGTGAAATCTTCCATCTTATTACAGCAGATGTGCTTTGTTATATTGTTCTGTATTCGGAGTTAACATTTTTTACCATTTGAATATCTAGACATGATGATGTACACTGTATTTA
This sequence comes from Mizuhopecten yessoensis, assembly GCF_002113885.1. Taxonomy (NCBI): domain Eukaryota; kingdom Metazoa; phylum Mollusca; class Bivalvia; order Pectinida; family Pectinidae; genus Mizuhopecten; species Mizuhopecten yessoensis. Next base: position 1,293,187 of record NW_018408629.1, read on the forward strand.
AGTAATTTTCTGCTCTTTACAAAGTGTACTGCCCCTTTGTACCTTTCGAAAATAAACGTTTGTTTTGAAATAATTTTGATAATTGACAGAGTCTGTGATCGCTTTACAAGGGGTTTATCAAATAGTAAAACCAGAAAAGCATATGTTGACATATTCAGACCTCTAGTCAAATAAAATCAGTATGTAATCCTAAATAAGTCTATCCTACAGTTAAATGAGCTTCACGAATGCGTATTTTTGTTACATGTCAATATTATGATAATGTTGTTGCACGAATGCTTCATCAGGAGATTCTTAAAACGACTCTATCTTTTACAGTGAGACAAAATGCACGCAAAATATTCAATTTTTAATGTTGTAATATCTTCCCGTAGAACTTTGTCTTTTCACAAGTTATTACGACGTAAAATAATTAATTAACGGTACTTCCCGGGACACGGTGCGCGCTGGCAATGGATTCAACCCACCCGGAAGTGCTCCTTTAGGTTCCACTGGGAGATCATAAAATAGACATTATATATCTCTGTAATATCATGGAATGTCGCCAGATCTCTTGTCGAAAAACTACATGATAATGATTTTAATAATATTATTGCTGAATATCATATTATTTGCCTCTATGAATGTTGGGTGAATGAAAATAACGATGTTACTTTACCTGGTTATGATGTTAAATCTGTTCCTAGAATTGACGGAAAGGGTCTCCGAAGGGATTGCTATTTATTGTAAAGAAACGATTAAGCAAATAGTTTCCATCGAAAAAGTTGTATTCGATCATTCTGTTATTATCAAATTAGATTCTAAGTCTATGAAAGATAATAAAAAATGTTTTATTTTAGCTAATTACGTCCCTCCGGCTAAAAACTTATATTATGATAATTACATTTATGTATGACGTTAATATTTTTGAAGTCGTAGAAGAAAATGTATCTGTGTATAATGAATACGGAAACGTGATTGTTATTGGTGATCTAAATAGTAGAACCGGAAAAAGTAGCGATTTTATAGAAAATGACAATATTGGAAGTTTACCTTTCCATGTTTTATCGAATGTTTTTAATTACTTACCTGATATTCATGTTACTGAAAGAAAAAGTACAAATAAAATTGCAAACACAATGGGAAGAAAACTTTTGAATTTATGTAAAACGAGTGCTTTTAGAATCGTAATGGGCAACTTCCGGGCGACGATAAAGGCAGTATTACATTTTATAGTAGTTTGGGAACAAGCTCAATCGATTATGTTCTTGTTGATGAGTCAAATTTCGAAATTATATGAAATTTTAAAAGCGGAGATTTTTCAGACCAAATGCCTATTGTGTTTACGGTAGAGATTAAGATTATTTAAAACATGACTGTGATGTCATCTATTTTTATTGCATGAAGTATATTTGAGCCAAAAACTATTCCACAGTAAATTCAAGAATATAAGAAGACATAAAATGTTAACAGTTAGTTGTTTTAATTAGAAAAAATATGTCGAATGGAAAAAAAACCACTTAATTGATCAATATATCCATAATCCATCGGGATATTCACATTTAATAAATCCAGGAAAGTGAGATAACTATAGTACAAGCTCACAGTCTTTGTGTCCGCGGGAGTGTTATCACCATGGAAGGAAAATTTTACTTTCTCATTTGAATTTCAAACAAATTTGCAAATCTCCAGACTGAATATTTACAGAATCACTTGTGCAGCTTTCATCCATTTTCTTCGTTTTTTCACACCAGACTGCAAGAGATCACTGACTCTCTAACTGATTTTGGCTGGTACGTTTGTATCCTCTGACAGCAGTAGACTTGTGGCAAGTTTTTTCAATAAAAAAGTTGCTCATCTATACCTGTCTAACAGTTGTGTTGCAGCAGTTGCTCTTAGACTATGGTTGGTGTAAAAACCTTGGAAGCCTGCTTCTTTACACATCCTACTAACTGCTTGGCTTAAAATGTTCACACCAACCGGAGCATCAGCATACCAGCTGTTTGGTGTTGCATTCTTCAGAGGTCCTAGGTACAATGCTTCACATTTTCCAGTTTGAGGTCTGAAAGAATGTAATTGAAAAAATAAACAATGTATATATATATTCCATTTTGTAGGTAAATATTCATTGCAGAGTAAGATGGATATTAAAATTTGATGTTAGATGTCATCATAGTTACTGTCTAGATAAATAAATTTGACATACATTGCAAGTTATTGAAATGTGTGTGAGAGTTTGTGGGGGAAAGAGGGTTATGTAAGTGTAAAAAAACGAATTATTTACCTTAGGCTCATGTACTGCTCATATATCCTCACTGGACATCTGTCTGGTTGTCCCGGGTTTTCATAAGCACATGTCTGTTTGGGATCCGTTTACGATGATTGAGACCTCCTGGATTAGTTTTGGATACATCCACCGTGTACTGAATGTACTTGCGGCTATTTCCTTCTAAAAGTCTCAGCTGAGAGCTAGGGCCAACTCTCAAATACTAGAAGCTTGACGTTTGTGTATTCCTATTCCCTGTCTGGCTAAAATTGTCATATTGGCATCCAAAAGTCTTCGTAACCCTTGAAAGTTTTCTCCGTCATAGAAAAATTTACATTTTGACACTTTTCACGAAATACATGTAATACTGAATTCCAGCAATACTTTCATAAAGTGTATTCCTTCGATATTCGTTCATCTTTCTTGTGTATCTCTGTTATAAATCTTCCCAAATTTGCATTAACATAACAAACATAAATAAAAGTTCCCCTTTCACTTCTTGCACATTTCGATCTGTTACAGCTTTTTTGTTTCTGTCAGCCTTCCAGGCCTCGAAAAGATGTTTCTAATCCAATCATGTCAAATCTGATTTTGCCACGGTGTTTTTTGAGTCGGCATCCTTCAGAAGGCTTTCAATCTTATTATCCTCCAAATTCTGAAACTGAGGGTTAATATTTGTTTCGCCAATTTTTGCTCGGATTCCTGTGTTGCCTTCATAAGTTCCTGTTGCGAATCAATTGCACTTGATATATCCGAAAAAACATCACTTTTGAGGTCAAAATTAGTGTTGGTTTTCGTTTGTGTGAGAAAAATTTCATTATCACTAGTACTGCATGTAGATTCCTCCATGTTGAGCAGTGCAAACTAAACTGACTAAATGTTTCAATAGAAGCACCATGGTGCCTGTGAAACATTCACAAATTTCATGCAAAGCATGCTGCATGCTCTTTATAGTGAGGTTAAACAAGTGAATAGGTCTCAGAGAGTTACAGGTAAGGGCTTACATGGAACAGTGGAATAGTTTAACAATACACTGTATACCTGTGTAATAGTCAAGGAGTGGAAGTTTTATGATGCCATGTTTTAAGTATGAGAAACACCTTAAACTGTGGAATAGTCAAGATAATGCATAGTTCTCGGCCCTGACGGGCTTTGAACTATCCATTATCTTGACTATTCCACAGTTTTCGGTGTTTCTCCTATACAGAAGAAAATATACATGGTGATAATGAGCTGTTTTATTCTACGCGATGGAATAAGTTAATTCAAACAATGATCAATGAAAATGCCGATATGTAATGCATACATGTAGAAATAACGATATGTCTTTGGATAGTGTAATTAAAAGTGACAAAGAATTTTCTGAATTACTTAGAACCATTGTTGAACCATATTGCGTTCAGATTCCATCTTGTATTATATCTAAAAACTATAATAAGGGAGATAAACCTTGGTTTTCAGAAACTTGTAAAGTAAATTTCAAACAATACAAAGCTGCTCTCTCAGTCTTTAATAAGAATAAAACACATGGCAATCATACAAGATTGATCGATAAGAAAAAGGTATACAAGAAGCTAGAATTAAAACTGAAAAGAAAATACAAGACCCAGAAGAGTAACATGATGAATTACTTGAGAAAATATAACCCAAAACATTTTACAGAAGTTTTAAAGAAAAGACAAAAGCGAGAAAATGTGATTTGAAAAGAGAAGATTTTTTTGAACATTTTAAAAAATGGCGTCTACTGTTCTTGATCGTAATAAGGAAGTTAATGCATATATGAATGCTTATGATGATTCTGGTAATGATATGAACCCTTATTCTGAATTAGATATAGAAATCACTGAGAGAGCGGTTTCACATGCAATATCTGATTTGAAACAAAATAAGGCTTGTGGTCTTGATTGATTGTTAAATGAAGTGTTTGTTACTTGCAAGATTAATTGGCACCTTGTCTAAAATTGCTTTTTAATGGAATATTTAGGTCTTGAATTTCCCCCGATAATTGGAATATTGGAACAATTATATCACTATTTAATAATAAATAATGATATACAACATTTATATAGCGCCCTATTTAATTTGTAAAATTACTCTAAAGCCTTTACATCATATGGATAATAGTAATGGTTATAATTGTGAAAACAAAAAACAAAGGCTTACAATCACTTTTATACATTTACGCAAGCAATGTGCACATAAGCAATGTGCACATAAATGAACAAATAAAAGGGCGGTATTTACATGACGTCTTTGCAAGGATTCTAAAACGCAGACGTGAAGAGGTGAGTGTTGATGTCCCTCTTGAACTTGGCTAAGGTATTTGACTTTATAATTGCAGATGGTATGCTATTCCACAACGTAGCCGAAACTCTCTTAAAGCATCTGTTTCCGTAGGTCACAGTCGGAGATTTTCGGACACACAACAAAGATTCTGACTCCAATCGCAGTGATCGTGACGGCTGATACAGGGTAACAAGCTCCTGTATGTACTGAGGAGCTGTTCCATTCAATGCCTTGTATGTGTACACCAGAATGGTGTACTGCGACCTGTATCGTACAGGTAGCCAGTGAAACAAATAAAGCACAGGTGTGATGTGCTCTCTATTTCGAGTATGAGTAACTAGCCGTGCTGCAGTGTTCTGGACCCTCTGCAGACGACTGGTTAATATGTTAGATATACCACAGAGCTGGGCGTTACCATAATCCAACCGAGAGGTAACAAGTGAATGCACCAAAATCGTGCGTGCATCTGCAGTTATAAACTGCCGAATACAGCCGATGTTCCATGATCTGGTAGTAACAGGATTTGACAATAGCGTTCAATTGTTTCTCCATGATAAGTGAACTATCAAAGTATACTCCTAGGTTTTTAACAGCTGAAACAGTCTCAATAGCTCTGGTACCGACCTTAAGCTGGAGAGCCATTGTTCGCGGATGCTTTGTGGAAAAGACGATTAGTTCCGTCTTTTCGTGATTAAGCTTAAGCATGTTTGCGTTCATCCATATACTGATATCTGTCAGACAAGCTCCCAGACTTTCTGATACTGTATTCCAACTGTCCTGTGGTTTGCTGAACATGTACATTTGTGTGTAATCGGCATAGCAATGATAGCGAAGGCTATGGCGACGGCAAATATCTCCAATCGGTGAGCAGTACATACAATATTTTCGTGGTCCTTACACCGACCCTTGAGGAATCCCGAAATATAGTACTTTGTCATGTGAGGTGGAGGATCCGATGGCAACAAACTGTCGTCGTTCACTCAGATAGGACCGTATCCAGCATAGTGCGGTATCAGTCACTCCATAAGAGTATTCCAGACGTTTATAAAGTATGCCATGGTCGATAACGTCAAATGTAGCTGACAAGTCCACCATGACAAGAACCTCTCTGCACTTGTTATCCAATGCAGAAGCTATATCATTATGTACACGTAGGAGGGCCGTCTCAGTAGAGTGTCTCGTGCGGTAGGCCGATTGCATGTTGTCATGGAGACAATTTTCATGTAGGTCAACCTCTAAACGCCGGGACACAACCTTCTCTAAGATTTTAGATAGAAAAACATATTTTAAACTGGGCGGTAGTTTTTCAACTCCTCTTTGTCCATTCCAGGCTTCTTTAACAATGGTCTGACTCTGCCTTCTTGAAACATAATGGAACCTTTGACTCAGCCAATGATTTGTTCATGATTGAGGTAATCAAAGGAAGCAGTGCTTCAAGTCATTGCTTTAATATGCCTGTAGGCAGTGGATCAAGATCACAGGACTTCGATTGCGAGGTCATGATAATGTTGTGCAACTCGTCCTGGGTTGTTGGTGAGAGCATTGCCAATGGTTCCCCATCAAATGCAATGTCAGCAGTCATGACAGAGATGTTAATATCAGCTGAGGAGTTCACTTCGGCAATATTTTTCCTGATAGAGATGATTTTTTCAGAAAGTAATCACTGAACTTGCTTGCTAAGTCTTTTTCAGAATTACAGCTTGGTAGGATAAATTCACCTTTCTGTCCCGTTAGCTGTTTAGTGAGTCTAAAAAGTTGTCTATTTTCCTTACCGCGTTCTTCGATTCTTTCTTTGACTGAAAGAGTAGTGAACCAACTAGCCGACATTGCTCCCTATAAATCTGTTGGTGAACGGTCAATTTGGTCCGTCGCCACTGTCTCTCTGCTTTTCTACGGTTCTGTTTTACCAAGCGGATATTTTCATTATACCACGGGGCATTTGGTCTCACAGTTATCACCTTATTCTGCAGAGGTGCGTGTTTCTCTATAAGGGCTTCTATACTAGATGTGTATGCCTCAACAAGGTAATCAACCTCGCCTTCAGTAGATTGAAGGGCGGAACAAGACTGAATATCATTCTTGAAATCAGGTATTGAAATTTCGCGGAATTACCGGAAGCTCACTTCTTTCCTTGTACGATCTGGCTTACTACAATTCAGTGTTGTGTGGACAGCAAGATGATCACCGGATTGGTTCCCCGTTACATCACTTAGACATGGATCAATCACTGAAATAGTTATCTTCCCTCGTTATGACCACATCCAGTGTGGCCATGGATGTGTGTAACTTCTGTCACATGCTGAATCAGACCCATGGAATCTAGTAGACGATAGAACTGGCGAGCATCAACATTAGGTAGATCGTCTAAGGGGAAATTTAGATAACCCGTGATAATAATCTCTTGTGGTCCAACAACTTGGTGGTCTAAAAAGGAAGACCATTTATCAAAAAACCACTGTATTTCGGAAAACATTCTGTTTAGATGGAGGAGGCATGTAAATGTTACACAATCTAAATTGTTTATCACCAGCAATGACAGAACAAGCCATGTGCTTAAAGTGTGTGTATACATCATCATGGCTGGAAGAGAGATGTCTCACACTTAGGCCTTTCTTAAACAGAACATCCTCCCCACCACCACGTTTGTCGAGTCTAGCATTGTGGAGGAATACATAGCCTGATTGTATTAGCTCAGTTAGGACCTGGTTATCTATATCTGAACCTAACCAGGTTTCTGTCAATGCAAGAATGTCAATGTCCTGAGATGTTACAAAATCCTTGAAGGACAATGACTTATTCTTCAGCGAGCGACAGTTAAAGGACACTAAATTCAGAGGAATAACTGACTTACAGTGACCAGCTGTTGTTGGCTTGATGACATGTACATTCTCGTACGATACCGATGATGTCGGAATCCGTGTGGAAGTATCGTTACGAAAATGCACAATAGTGTTGATGCCTGATATTTCTGTTAGTGCTGTGTGGCCCTGCAAAAAAGAGTGCGAGGCGGACAGACCATTTGTAGTGATCAAATGGATGAGGTTATCAGTGTTCAGGCCCGAGTGGGTACAACCACTGGTTCCGTTTGATTTAACACTGATATCACTTGGTATTCGCCTAACAGCACCCTTTCCTGCCCGTGTCTCACGTCTAGTTCGCAAGTTTTCTTCGAATTTGATTCCTTAAAATCCTCTAACAGATGTGTTGTTATATTATGACTCACTGGTCTAAGTGCCAGGAGAACAGATCTACTATATTGAAACATATACATGTTTGAATGTGATATCAACCTCCACTGATTCACGGCGGCGCAGGGGTTCCCTCATTAGTCGCCTCTTATGTTGCGTGTACCGAGATGATACATTTATATATTAGAAATGAACCTAAGAACCCCTAAGAAAGATAATTATAGAGGTATTACATTAGTAAGTTGTATTGAAAAAAAATCACTGCCATTTTAAATGAAAGATTGGTTAATATTGATATTATCACAGATGTACAATTTGGATTTAGAAAAAAACTTTCCACGATAGATGCTATTTTCGTACTACAATCATTAATTAATAGAACTCTCAGAAAACGAAACAGACTTTACTGCTGTTTTATAGATTATGAAATTTTTTTTGATTTTGTTAGTCGACACAATCTTTGGTAAAAAATGATTAAGGAAGGTATAGAAGAGAAATTCCTGAAAATAATAAGAAGTCGCTATGCCAATGTAAAATGTGTTAAATTCAAAGGTGTTACTGAATTTTTCAAATGTGATTGTTTGCATTATTTTTTAATGATTGAGAAATGGATTTTATAAAAAATAATTGCTTATCACTACAAATTCAAACTATTAATTTATTTTCACTTATGTATGCAGACAATATGGTCATACTATCGGAAACACCAGAAGATTTGCAGAAAATGTTAGATTCACTATCAGATTTTTGTAGAAAATGGAGCTTAACTTTAAATATAGATAAAACAAAAATAGTTATCTTTAGAAATGGTGGTTTAATAAGAACAAAAGAAAATGGTTTTATAATAATGATGCGATTGAAGTAGTTGATTAGTTTAATTATCTTGGTCCCACTTTAAATTATAAAGGAAAATTCACAAAAAAAAAACAAAAAAACTTGCAGAACAAGGTCGAAAAGCACTTTTTGCCATAAATAATGTATGTAAAAAGAATTAACTTAACACAGATTCTCGTCTTGCTGTTTTTGACACGTTTGTCAATAGTATTTTAATGTACGGTTCAGAAAATTCGGCATTTCATACAGCACCCGAAATAGAAAAATTTCATATTGGATTTTTGAAATCATTATTCGGATTAAGAAAATCTACAAACTCTGCATTCCTTTATATTGAGTTTGGAAGATCTGAGTTAGAAGTTTTAAGAAAAGTAAAAAAAAAAAGTATTGGATTAATTTACAACGTTCTGATAACTGTGTGCTGAAAGATTGTTATGATAATGTGGTTGGAACTACAGACCCCTGGACCCTTAACTTAAACAATGATCTTTCAAGAGTCGGCATTGGATACATGTTTGTGACTGATAGTATTAATCATTCGAGTGAATATATAAGCAGCGATTATGTGATAGTTTTCAGCAAGATTATCTAGAGAAAGTTCATTCGGCTTCTGAAGGAGTATTATATCAGCTTTTAGTGGAAAGTATTAAATTGCAACCATATCTTCATAAGGCAATTAATTAAAATTATATAAAACATATCTCTAGGATGCGTTTATGTGTGCATGAGCTGTTCATTGAACGTGGCCGTTACAGAGATATACCTAGAGAAGAAAGAAAATGTATTTTGTGTAATGAAAATGATATAGAAGATGAATTTCATTTTATAATTAAAATCGCTATTCAGACCTCCGGTTTTAATTCATAAAGCAATACTATTTCAAAATGCCTAGTATGTTTAAATTCGTTAAATTACTCAAAATCGAAAACACAAAAGGACTTCATAATTTAGGAAATTATTTATCACTAGCGTTTAAACGTAGAGCATATATATTAAGAGGTCATCACTAGAACAGGTCATGTTAAGATACATGTTGTATATCAGTTTATTTTATACAAATTATATAATATACCATTATTTTGGTAAGTCTGGGTGAATGAGGATGAAACAGGTTCTGGCGTGTGTATGAATGTGAGTATGATGAATGACGAATGATTGCTGCAGTATCTAGGTATCGGGTGGTGCAGTGGGTAGCGCACTTACCTTTCACCAAGGCGGCCGAGGTTCGATTCCCCGATCGGATTTGAAAAGGTATGGGGTCACCTGCCCTACCACATGGATGTTCTCCTGGTACTACGGTTTCCTCCCTCACTAAAACCCCCCCGCTCTAACATCCGTGCCAACAAGAGTGATTAATATAAGTTGACAAAACTTGTTTCATAATTGTTGTAAAATAAACAAAGTTTATATTTTATTGATACTACCAAAGTTGTTTGCATGTTGAATTGTAGATACATGAGGGCAGTGCTCAAAAATCAAAGGTCACTCCAGGGTTAACCAACGTACAATTGCGGAGGGAAATGCCTGGTAATTCCCAGGGGTTTCACATTTATCGTTATTCATTGGGAAAAAATCACCTAATATACTCTTTCTAATTTGCATAGGTGGGTACATCGAAGACACGAGAACAATAGAAATGAGACTATTACAGCATTTTAGTCTATTTTACATGTGTGTCTCATTGTTGAAATTCTTCCGCTTATAAAGGACGATCGCACCTGAAAATTTTGGTGATAGATACAGTATTCCAAAAATGAATTTCACTGCACCATACAACGTATTTGTCCTTGTTGGACTTATTAGTGTTACAAGGGGCCCAAAAATGTGGAAAACCAAAATTGGTCTGAACTGACATAAAAGGCGAGATAATTATATAGCACACTGCAATATCATTACAAGGAAACAGAGCTGGCAGGTGCTGTTAAGGTTTGATTTTCAAGTAATGAACGGGAGTATGTTTGGCTTTTAATTTTATTTTTCTGATTATAAATATTGCAAGATTTGTTTGTTTGGTTTGTATTATGCGGTTTATCGCCCTCACGACTTAATTTAGTTAACCTGCGGTCGTAACAACGCGAGAGAAAACTATAACACAAACATATATATATATACATACAACAAGCTATATCGTATTGAAGTCCAGGATGAGGAATCATGACATAGCTCCGTTTCCATATCTTTTCCGGCCTGCATTCCTGCTACAGGCATGTTGAGCGTACAGTTAGATCCCGTCGTGAAGGCGGTCAACCGAAGTGCCGATATATTGATAACTCAATTATCCCTGGAACCTATATAGCTAACCGGAAATGTAGTCGAGGAAAGGTCGCCAAATCAGACAGAGATTTAAAGTTAATACTGCATAGAAAATTGTCTCCATCCACGTTCTTTCAGGAACAGAAGTATTTTATTGGAGTATTTTTATTGGAAATGGCAGGTTGAAATAGGTCATGCCATCAACCTCATTTGGCTGGAAGGAATACATACGACAACACTTAGTCAGGAGAATAGTCCTAATATGGCAACTAAAAACATATTCATATACTTAATGCTGAGATAACTTAGTTGCAAATGAAAAAGACATACACCGTGCTATAATTAATTGTATAAGTGTGTCTTTTAGATTTGTTGTCACTATCCCTGTCTTCCCTCTATGAGAGACTAACAATACTTGGATTTACGGGGGGTGTCGTCGAACAAACACCTGTTTAAATCTGGATCACGAGTCGTTGTTGCCTCGTTGTCGTGTGAATATTTCCCTGGTATATATTTTGTCTAAGTTTCATTGTTTTTGAGTTTGAACTACATTTTAATTAACTGCCGTTCTGCTGCGTAAAGATGATCAATACAATCTACTATCGGCAACTCAGCGATTTATCTCAGTCGAGAGCTAATATTCTATAACATAATCCAAACTGAGGCCTAAGCAGAGGTTGGGATGTTACATAATCTTAGCCAAAGACTGAGATAACCCGATCTCGCTCTGTTACAGGTACACATGTACTTTTTTTTCTCGCACTTTTTTGTTTGAAAACATTATTCAATTTCGCTAAAGACTATAAGTATCAAGTATGGAGCCTCAAATCAATATGGACTCTTCACTTCTTAAACAACATTTTAATGCTTCCGCGTTATAATATAGTCCGTCCTTACAAAGAAGTATTTCACAGTGAAGATTATATATTTATCTTAAACAACATCAAAATAATACACATAATGCAGCTTGTCAATTTCGAGCCGTTAACACGCGTATGAATACATCGCTGTGGAAAAATTCCGCGGAAATGTCGCGTTAAGGTACTAGACATATCGTAAAGGATAGAAAAATCTAGTATGGGGTATGACATTGGATATCTATGTCTGAGGTGCGAGAAAAGACCATTTGGCGTGGAGCTGTCGAACATCCAGCTCGTTAATGATAACTAAAGCAAGTGGATTTCCCCCCAATTAAAAAAAAAAAAAAAAAAAAATATACCAAAAGCCTAGTACCCTAGGGGTACAAAACCTAGTTATGCATGTGTAAATGATTTTCAATGCAGGTTGAAAGAAGTAACTTAATATAAATGTGCTAGAATATAAATGTGCTAGAATGTAAAATGATTTTCTGAATGCAAGAGTGTCAGAATGCTAGTAATGTTTTCTAATAATTTTGTGCCTGAGTATACAAAGCTAACGATGCTTTGCACGTTACTGCCATGTTGTTGCTAAAAGGCTTTTCTAAAGCCTAAGCATGGACACATCTATATATAAACCAAAATGAAGGGGATGGAGATTTAATTACGCTGTTTCTATTCAGCATCGCTCACTGGCGGAAATTATTTGCATTGATATATTGGATTGTACAAAGCTAATTACATAGCTACGTATATCAATTTATTAATATACACGTTAGTTCAGCACTAAGCCGATTCATGGTCATACAATCTAATAGAATTTACTAGCACAAACACATATCCGTGAATGTTTAATTGGGGTTCTTCAGATTTTAAGACCACTGATTACAAAATATATTTGAAGCAAATAAGAAAAAAATACTCCCTGTATCCAACAGCGTTATGTGAGCGTGTCGTCAGTGTTTCCATGGTTACCTCTGGTTCGTTGTCGGAGCTGTTCGATGCAAAGAATGGAGATGCTACATAATTAACATGAGAAGCCACGAGCAAAACTCGCGAAAGGACTTCATTAGCAATAAAATAAGAACTGTTTGCTATAATATGTATTTTTTTTATATGAATTTACATTGAAACGGGTTTTTTTTTATTTTCTCGTGGCCTTACAGTATTTTTCATTAATTTCTTGAAAATTCAAATATTTTACTGAAGGGAAGTTGCTTTAAAATGAACATTCTAATTATCATTCTAATTATGTGTTATGTTCACAAAGGATAATTGCCGGTAGCGTCAGCTTGCATCATTCAATCTCTCAAAAAAGCTTCGTTTTTGCTTGGAGTTTAACATTCTAGTAACAGATGAGGGTCATATGAAGACGTGTGCCTAAGGAGACACCAGAAAGAAAGATAGAAAAGTGAGAAAAGTAAAAGACAGATTCAAAATGTTTCAAAAGAGCAGCAGATCACTCCTGAAATTTCATAATGAAATATTCTAACCTTTGAATTGGAAGAGTTCAGAGGTGTCTTCAGGGGTGAATGAGTTAAATGTCCCCTTTGAAAATGACACCAAAGAAAACCACCGATTCTAAACGAATGTTTCACCGAGTCATCCACTTATGCATAAGAATTAGCGTTCTTGTACCTCTGAAATTAACCAGTACTTTTCAAAATGTGAAATTCGTTTTGGCCCCTAGCATCATTGATGAGTCCTAGAAAGACGATTCCTTTTTGGCATACTGTGTACATGTATATAATTAAAATTTTCGAATGTGCAAACATTAGTACAGTGTATGTCACTTTTATTTACATAGAATAGGTTTAGTGTAACGAGTTGTTATTAGCTGACATTGTATGATCAAAGCCATCAGCAAGCTTTCCTAGAACTAATCCTTCACCGAGAAGTCCTCGGGCGTGGGAAACATGGATCAATAGCTGGCTGTATCCGTTTACAGTTAAACCAGTATTACTCAATTAGTGGAAATGTTCACCGCTTCACCACGTACATAATATGTTTACAACATTATGCATTGTTATAAAGAAGACGTTTGGCGTTGGAAATAAAATTTTGGCAAATACAAAGACACGTTCGGAAATAAAGTGCTCAGCTTTTTAATATTTTACAATGATTTTTTTTCTGATTTATATCCTGTTGTTAAGTCTTGATATACTGTTGTGATAACTATAGGGACATAATTTATAAACAACGTCTGATATCAGAAAGTTTAATATTTGACGAGAAAGCCTTATTGGGCAGCACATCTCATTCACAATATGAACAACACTTCACTCAGAAGATGTATTTTTCAATGAGATTTTCTATTATTATTCAATGAGATATAACTAAACAGGACCAGGTTCTCTGGAGCAGTATGCGTCACCAATTCCAGTGGTGGCTCCCACAAGTGTGTATTGAAGCTTATCAGGTCTGCAATGACTGAGTCTAAATTAGAATCAGCACACATGGATATCCCCGCATAAGAATAATGTTAACTTTCGTTAAGCTAACAGCACTTTACAAAATTCATCACTTGGGTTTTTCCTGTTATCTTGCAGGTTCGAAATCTAAGAAGCCCAAATGTAGCTGGATGACATTCAGAAGTGAATTAAATTCTAATGTTCTATTTTCACAAATAACGACTTGGACCTAATTTATTTCAAGAAGCTTGTAGCAGGTGCGCGTGTGCGTCATTGATAAATATTCCATACAAAATAGCTGACAGTCAATATCAACCATTCGGAAAGATCTTGACTAAATTACAAAGGCAATTCTTTTTTAAGATGCACGTTGGGGAGATGTAGGTTGACCTAGTAACATAGATAATGTTTCTCAATAGATTGTAGTATGACGTGGACAAGTTGCGTCTGAGATCGTGTGCCAAAGGGCAGGAAGGGGGTAGGTGAGGTGAGGTGAGATTGTTCTTATTATGTATTTTGATTGTTACACTGTGTTTCAGAATAAAATAAACCATAAATAACAATATAGGTAATTTGTTTAAGGTCAATGGTTCAAAATATGGCAGTATAAAATCTACGTTTTCCATGTTTTCTTGTGTGTGTCCAAATTTGGCAATTTAACCTTTAAATTAACCCTTAAATTTACACGTATCAAAATACACCACTTGTTTAATTTAAACATCATAATTCCTTAACTTGGTGAGGATATTCAAATAATATAAATAGAATCTGCGATACATTTGACACTGTGTAAACATTATGTTTAAGTCAGTCAGGTCGACTGTCGACAAAAACAAACAAAACAAAGTTTACTTGGTTCGGGAATATTCAATTTCATTAATGTAACAAAATATCAAATTCAATTTGAAATTAAACACATTAGCGTTTGTATTTTACAAGAAAACTCGGTCATGTCACATTAAACAGATGCTATCACATTCTATACAGATATTTCTAAGCCGGGAAATTACAGTAACTGTGCTATAGAAGAAATGTATTGCACATACAAGGAATAACGTTTAAAATAATTTGAACTTTCAACGTTCAAGAATATGTTCGAAGTTCCCAAATATGTCCATTGTAGTTATGAGAAAGCAAATAATAAAACCAGGTAAATTATAAAAAATTGTCATATGCATTATTTAGGGAAAACAAAACACTAGATATTGATACTGTCATTGTTTTTGTTTATCCTAATCATTATTTTATACATGATTTCAACTATTTCCACATATCATTACTGTCAGCAAAATATATATAACTTTCCTTAATAAGCAAATTTTTTTGACTTCAGTTTGACCTGAAAAATACTAACCTAAAATTGACTTGAACTTAAGGTCCAATTCAGGTTTAATTCAGATTAATTTCAGACCAGTTTGGTTATTTTTTTTTTACCTGAAATTCCGTTTTTTTGCTCCGGTCCAATTGACCTGAAAGGATTACCTGAAATTGACCTAAATTTGATCCCTGAATTTGACACGAACAATTGTGTCTGTGTGCATGGCATGTACTACAAGCTGGAGATCTCATGTTCTATATTATATCACTGTCAACAATATAGCATATCACTATCAACAGTAATATACATCAAATTACGCTCAAGATTACCAGATTTGTATGATATCACTATCACTGTCAACGATATAGCATATCACTATCAACAGTAATAAACATCAAATTACGCTCAAGATTACCAGATTTGTATCATAACACTATCACTGTCAACAATATAGCATATCACTATCAACAGTAATAAACATCAAATTACGCTCAAGATTACCAGATTTGTATCATATCACTATCAGCATTACATAATATTGCTTTTGAAATCTCCATATCTTTATTATATCACTCTCAACAGTAGATCTATAATAATGGAGAGTGGAGAGTAATATCTTTCTCCAGTTCTCCAGATCTATAGCCTAAACCTGTCAGTAATATATACTATCAATATTCATAATATATCATGTCACTTTCCAAAAATGTAACATGTCACTATTAACAGTTAATCATATCACGCTACTGATCAAGGGATATATATCATACTACTGTCAGCAACAATATATCACATCAATATCCAGAGTATATCACATCACTCAACAGATCTATAGCTCTTTAATATAACACATCTAATATCTAGGGCTGTATCGTATCACCCTACAAATACCTAGGGCTGTATCATATCACACTTCTAATAAATATCACCCTACAAATAGCTAGGGCTGTGTCATATCACCCTTCACATATCTAGGGCTGTATCAAATCACCCTACACATATCTAAGACTGTATCATAACACACTTATAGTATATAGGGCTGTATCATATCACCCTACAAATGTCTAGGGCCGTATAATATCACCCTACAAATGTCTAGGGCTGTATCATATCACCCTACACATGTCTAGGGCCGTATCATATTACCCTACAAATGTCTAGGGCTGTATCATATCACCCTACAAATATATAGGGCTGTATCATGTCACCATACACATGTCTAGGGCTGTATCATATCACCCTACACATGTCTAGGGCTGTATCGTTTTACCCTACAAATGGACATGGCCGTATCATATCACTACACTTATATCTAGGGAATTATCATATCGACCCAAACATCTCAATGGCTATATCATGATCTATCACACTACAAATCTGTTGGGGGCTGTAGCATTTCACCCTACAGATTCCCAGGGCTATATCATAATATCATGCACATCTCTAGGTCTATATCACCTCACCCTACACATATCGAGGTTTGTATCATATCACCCTACGGATTGCCAGGACTATGTCATATCACCTCCTAAATGAATAATTAAAAAGTCTATACCATATCACCCAACGGATCATTTATACTTTATCATACCAATACACATATCTCTACAACTATATCATATCAACCCACATATCTCTACAACTATATCATATCATTCCTGAGATCTTTACGTCTATATCATATCGACCTACATAATTCTATGACAATATCATATCACCTTACAGATATCTAGGATTATATCATATCACCCCCAGTTCTCCACGGCTATATCGCACCATTTCTCTTCATAAAGCGGTCATATAGCGGTCTATTTAGACGCTGGTAGATTTTTGTTTTCATGCCCCTCTGAAATCAATCTCTCCAATCTTTTATCAACATGTCCAAAAAGGAAAACAAGCACGATACATCCTGTCGTATAAACATGTACGATCACCATGTAATACAATATTTATCGCATAAACATTAACGCTTTGCATGTAAATTTCCGCCTACATTCTCCTGCTCCACCAACTGATATGGTTGAACGTTGATTAACTTCTACTAAAATACTTAACTCGTCAAATATTAAGCATTTGATTCTGTTTAGCAATAACAGATACAAATATTTATTCAAATATAAATCTGTAACCGAGCGTGCCAAGTGTGGTTGGTGCCGCGTTGACTAAGTGGTTAAGGCGTCTGACATTCTGCTACCATTGGCCCTCCACCACTGGGTCGCGGGTTCGAGAACTATGTGGGGCATCACCAGGTACTTGCTGTAGGTTGGTGATTTTTCTCCGGGAATTCCAGCTTTCCTCCACCAACAAAACCTGGTACGTCCTTAAATGATCATAGCTGTTAATGGGGCATAAAACACAAACAAACCAAACCAAAGCCAAGTGTGGTAGGGGTCAAAGGCAAACATTCAGGTGCAATGCACACTAAGGCTAGATAACACGTCATCATCAATGTGTCGCTGAAACTGTGGATAGCTTCTTATACTACGTAATAATAATTATCCAAGCTTTATCAACTTGATAATATTACGGGCACGAGAATAGGATAGAATAGGATTATAATAATGGTCTATTGTTGATGCCACGACAACCATGATATTGAAACATTTTACCTTTTTCATCTAAGGAGATTAAACGCAATCAAGAATAACCGGTAACAACAAAAGATAGACAACGTTTCTTTACCTTTCTCAGGGTGCCTTCTTTGAACTTGCGAACATTGTTAAAATCTTAAATTACGACAATATGGTTTATCAGGACATAGATGCATAAACGATTGATTTAGAGAACATTTTTAAACTATGATGCTTTAATACAGAAGAACAGAGCTGTATGGTTTTTATTTTTGAAATAAAAATGTTTTGTGGCTGGCAAAAGTGATGAATTTGAGAATGACCAAATCATTTTAAACATTTAAACAATAAAAAAAACATATTTATTAATGTATGACAAACTTCTAAACTTAAACTATAAATGTCCTTAATTATCGTTCTTTCATCATTTCCGGAAACACATTATATCTGTTCGTCCTTTTGTATAGTTTTAATATGTAAAAGGACCATATTTTAGATTTCATTGTTATCGAAGGATGACGTTCTTTTCGCGAAAAAGGACGAGAAGATTTAAGATGATTTATTACCGAAAAACGGGGTTATAGAGCATAGTGAACATTGTAAAACAATATCATTAACCTACAGTATACGGATAACGTGATGTCACGAGAACATTAACGTAAGGCGTGGTGTGACATCTTCATCTTTAGGGCTGTTGAAATGCCTTATGTATATTGTTGTTTCTTAAGCAAAACGATTAGCATGATTTACAACATATGTTTTGTTATAGTGATGTGTGAGAACATAACACGCCAATTAGTTTTATAATTATGGCGCAGAGTGAACATTGTTGTATCATAAGCGATACGGACATATCAGAATGATACATGAGGCATGGTGTCACACTTCATTAAGTAGAAGTGACAACATTGTTGTATCATAAGCGATACGGATTTCGTGATGTTAGAAGTGACATATCAGAATGATACATGAGGCATTGTGTCACACTTCATTAAGTAGAAGTGACAACATTGTTGTATGGTAGCGATACGGATTACGTGATGTTAGAAGTGACATATCAGAATGATACATGAGGCATGGTGTCACACTTCATTAAGTAGAAGTGACCACATTGTTGTATGGTAGCGATACGGATTACGTGATGTCGGAAGATCATTACCAAAGTGTGACACGAGTAGTGGTGTTCAACTCCAAACAGTAAAATAGCTAAAATGCATTGTAACTATTTATCATGTGAACTTTGGCTTTATATTTTCATGAGATGTTTAAGATAACAAATATAAGTATTGTAGACTGATGTTTCGATAGCAATGTTAATAAGTTGAAATGAAAAATTACACGTTTAAGATTAAAGGATTTCACGTGAACTATAATGATGTCTATGTCCAGCAATTGTGTTGATTATTTGAACTGATGAACGTCAGGGTTTTACGGGCGTTAACACACAGTAACAATATTGGCAGTATTGGCAGTATTGGCAGTATATAGCATACTTTCAGCGGCAATATATCTTTGTAACACCTTACATAAGGAAACCATTGTGTCCCACTAACATGACCGCTTGAAACGTGATTGCAATTGGTATTTATAATATTTCGTAGTTGTAAGTGACCCGATGATGTTTCCATACAGCGGAGAAACCTAATCGTTTGATTTATCGTTTAACATGTATGTTTAATGGATGTCTTATTAACAATTAATTAATGATTAAACATATACATGATATTTAATGGATGTCTAATTAACAATTAATAAATGATTAAACATATACATTATATGTCTGACTAAATATTATTTATTGATCAATTATATACATTATATTTAAGCAGGATATTAACCAAGGTAATTACGGAATGTACTTTTACACAAATATATGCTGATATTGTTCATAAAACATTTTCTTGTATAAACAAAACTGTTTCATCATTTAAATGCCAATGTATAATTATGTTTTGTAATGTTTACAGAGCTGTGTCCATTATTGAACAAAAATATTTGTGTATAAATTGCCACGAGTGAATGTTTTGGAGGTAAATATTTCGATTAGCCAAATGTCATAGTTTTTACTTGGTTAGTAGAAAATGAGCAATCATGTCTAATTATCCTACTATTATTATCCCCGGCGTTTGCTTGTTTTTGCAAGTGAACAGTGTTTTAGAAAAAAAATCTGAGAGACGACAAGCCGGACAAAATGTCAGAACCAGAGCAGGAAGTTTGTAATATTGAGTTAGTCTAGTCACATTTGACAGGTGTATACGATTTGTTTCGGGGGGGGGGGGGGGGTCCACATACCCTGGACAGCACGGCGACCTTTGCATTAGCAACGTAATGCTAAACTGGACAATGTACTCTCACTCATAAAATATTTGTGCTAATGCCAAATGTCATGTGTATATATGTGTATATATAACCTTGTACCACAACTTTAGACAGAACATTGTGTATCGAACTCTTTAAATATACCTCCAATACATTGTTAAACCTTTCAGAGTTGCTGAATCTGTCCTTGTGGATGAATGAACTACTATTTGCCAACAGGGATGGTTATGAGTTATTTTTAGCCCCGACTGGACGATATGCCTATACATACCGGAAATGTCCTTTTTGTTATATAATATAATAACAAATGTGTCAAAGCATTTTATATGAACGCCTCATCTCAACAAATTATGACAGAACAGTAAATGGAAAAGTTGACAATTTTGAACAAAACATTTGTTTTCCATTGTCCGATTTCTAAATAATTTTCCTTAAAAAAATTGTTAAATGGTCATTTGAGTACACTGAATACTACGTTTTTCTAAATTTCAATTTATTTGGAAATTCCATATCCGATCAAAATGTACTATGGGGGTGATAATTAAATCGTTAAAATAAGAAAGAAGTAATGTTTTCACATAACTTCGTTTTGATGTAAAAGATCATGTTAAAGATGATATGTCTGCCGGAATATTTTATTATACCCATGTATACTTCTTTTTGTTGAAGAAAACCTTGGATTTGTGCGTGTTTACTGTTTTATCATCTTGCATGAGATGAGGTAACGAAATCCTGAAATGCAGAAATGAACCTACCGTTCAATAGTTGACGAAACGTATCTCAATAAAAATCAATGAAACTAGGTAAAAAATGAGCAGAGGATATATATTTACACAGTGTCCCTTGAGAAGTGCATATAAAAAAGACATATTTTGTTGCAAATAGTTTGATTTTTGGACATTGGACATGCTAAGCAAACGTAAGTTACTATATGCTAACTCTGGGCCATTGTCAACAAGTCTTTTTTTTAATTGATTTATTTTTTAATTCCTTTAGTCTTAGCACATCACACACCAACAAAAGAATATAGAAAATAAATGCAAGAATCGAGAGGCAGTTTTCAATTGTCATTGCAATATATAAAAGATTTTCAATTATCATAGATATATTTGCTTGTGTGCAGTCAGTATAAGAAGAATACATTTGGCATTGAACCTAATCATATGGGATTGTGGTGGCCATGTAAATCTTCACTTCCTTTGGAGCCTTTACTATTTTAACTAGCACAGCCTACAGTGTGCTTCTTTGTGATATAGAAATAATTGCTGTTAAAGTATTTCGTAGATTTTATTTTTCCAATTTGATGGTATCATTTATAAGATTGTCTCGACGACACACAATACTACACCACAATGTACAGGGAACTATTATTTAAATGGAGATAGCAGTGTTATCATCAATAATCACAATATGAGACTATCCATACATTCATTTCCGTTCTACAGCAACCTCGACTAATCAACTTTGTCTACCCCAATACAGCAAATTCAATTTGACATTTTTATGATGCAGAGCTATTTTGTTTCTCATGAAATTAATTTCTGTTACTAGTATATCGGTTGATGTGCTCGATACTACGGTTTTGAATTAAACAATAACCTTATAACCAAAAAACCATCAACCAAAAAAACGTCGAAAATGATTAATACGAAATTACTTTCTTTTTTCTTAAAAATATGGTATGTTTTAGCTTATTTCACTTATTTTATTCCATGCCTGTATAACTGTTGTTTGAACTATTCTTCAAAATTATCAACTACAAAAATCAGCATACAAAACACTATCAGACCAGTCTGGCATCAGGAAAACATAAAAAAACATTTCCCTTATGGAAAAATCATAAGGGCAAGGGTCAGGTGGTATGTTGGAAGAAAGGGAATAAGTTACAAATAAAATCCTCTCCTCAAGAAGCGTAGTTCAAAAATAACAACTGGTGTTATTTCATATGATGAAGTGCATTCAAACGTCATGTTGAAATCATTGTAATATACTAGCTTAGAAAATAGAGCATTGTTCTTGGCTGTCAAAACAGACAGTTTATTTACATTACAGCAGGGTGATATAGATTTACATAACTTCACAGCAATTTTCATGTATATTATATAATAAAACATTGTAATAATAATGTAAAAATGCATTTGACGTCCTCACTTCAGTAATCTGCGACGTCAGTTGTTATGTTTTATGTGACTTCATAGGTCTCACAGATACACTGGCAGCACAGGAGAGCGTAGAGATGTTGTAGACATGTGTGCCCACTTCTTCCGGCCTTCTCTATCAATGGTTTCCGCTCATGGGGAGCACATTTCTCACCTGTAAATTCAGAAGACAGAGAATACCCAATACTTCATAGAAAATACGCAAAGAATGACTCTTGAATATAAGTATCCTAATAATTAGTTTCAATCGACGATATTTCCATAAGAATTGTTTATCATCATTCAACCCATGGTCACTAAAATAGTCAGACACGTGTGTCAGGATATGCCCATCACAAAATGTGCCTGTGTGCGAGACTGTTGCATGAATATATATATTAACAAATAAGAAAATTTATTAGGGTTTTTGTAAGACATTTATTTAACGTGTTAGCAGTTGATTTTTTTCGTCGGAAATAGTTGAAATTAACCATGCCGCAATCTGTCGACGGTCAAATCGAAATATCTTTTTAGTAAAATTTACAAATATATCACTATAATTTTTTTTTAATACCAATAACTTATATCTATGTCAAATATAAGCGTGTGAAGCCTTTTCCCAACTGCTACTTATCTCATCAGGCGCAGAATTGAAGCCATGCTTACGTTATTATCATTCATAAGGGAATTTACTAAATGTCACTAGAGCAGAATCCAACGACGTGTTACACTTTGTGTTAGACTGGGTCAGAGGTAATGTTTTCACAATATTATGCGTTAGACTGGGTCAGAGGTGATGTTTTCACAATACTATCTGTTCGAAAGAGTCAGAGGTAATGTTTTCACAATACTATCTGTTGGAAAGGGTCAGAGGTAATGTTTTCACAATATTTTATGCGTTAGACTGGGTCAGAGGTAATGTTTTCACAATATTATGCGTTAGACTGGGTCAGAGGTAATGTTTTCACAATATTATGCGTTAGACTGGGTCAGAGGTAATGTTTTCACACTAGTATACGTTAGACTGGGTCAGAGGTAAGGTTTTCACGATTCTATATGTACACTTAACACGCATTCACCTTAAAAGAAACTGTTCGAAAGGGTCAGAGGTAATGTTTACACAATGTTTTATGCGTTAGACTGGGTCAGAGGTAATGTTTTCACAATATTATGCGTTAGACTGGGTCAGAGGTAATGTTTTCACAATATTATGCGTTAGACTGGGTCAGAGGTAATGTTTTCACACTAGTATACGTTAGACTGGGTCAGAGGTAAGGTTTTCACGATTCTATATGTACACTTAACACGCATTCACCTTAAAAGAAACTGTTCGAAAGGGTCAGAGGTAATGTTTACACAATATGTTATGCGTTAGACCGGGTCAGAGGTAATGTTTTCACAATACAATGTGTTCGAAATGGTCAGAGGTAATGTTTTCACAATACTATCTGTTGGAAAGGGGGAGAGGGAATGTTTTCACAATATTTTATGCGTGAGACTGGGTCAGAGGTAATGTTTTCACAATATTATGCGTTAGACTGGGTCAGAGGTAATGTTTTCACAATATTATGCGTTAGACTGGGTCAGAGGTAATGTTTTCACAACACTATATGTTCGAAAGGGTCAGAGGTGATGTTTTCGCAATACTATCTGTTCGAAAGGGTCAGAGGTAATGTTTTCACAATATGTTATGCGTTAGACCGGGTCAGAGGTAATGTTTTCACAATACAATGTTTTCGAAAGGGTCAGAGGTGATGTTTTCACAATACTATCTGTTCGAAAGGGTCAGAGGTAATGTTTTCACAATATTTTATGCGTTAGACCGGGTCAGAGGTAATGTTTTCACAATACTATGTGTTCGAAAGGGTCAGAGGTAATGTTTTCACAATACTATCTGCTCGAAAGGGTCAGAGGTAATGTTTTCACAATATTTTATGCGTTAGACTGGGTCAGAGGTAATGTTTTCACAATACTATGTGTTCGAAAGGGTCAGAGGTGATGTGTTCACAATACTATCTGCTCGAAAGGGTCAGAGGTAATGTTTTCACAATATTTTATGCGTTAGACCGGGTCAGAGGTAATGTTTTCACAATACTATCTGTTCGATAGGGTCAGAGGTAATGTTTTCACAATACTATGTGTTCGAAAGGGTCAGAGGTAACATTTTCACAATACTATCTGTTCGAAAGGGTCAGAGGTAATGTTTTCACAATACTATGTGTTTGAAAGGGTCAGAGGTAATGTTTTCACAATACTATGTGTTCGAAAGGGTCAGAGGTGATGTTTTCACAATACTATCTGTTCGAAAGGGTCAGAGGTAATGTTTTCACAATACCATGTGTTCGAAATGGTTATAGGTAATGTTTTCACAATACTATGTGTTCGAAAGGGTCAGAGGTAATGTTTTCACAATACTATGTGTTCGAAAGTGTCAGAGGTGATGTTTTCACAATACTATGTGTTCGAAAGGGTCAGAGGTAATGTTTTCACAATACTATGTGTTCGAAATGGTCAGAGGTAATGTTTTCACAATACTATGTGTTAGACTGGGTCAGAGGTAATGTTTTCACAATATTTTATGCGTTAGACCGGGTCAGAGGTAATGTTTTTACAATACTATGTGTTCGAAAGGGTCAGAGGTAATGTTTTCACAATACTATGTGTTAGAAATGGTCAGAGGTAATGTTTTCACAATACCATGTGTTAGACTGGGTCAGAGGTAATGTTTTCACAATATTTTATGCCTTAGACTGGGTCAGAGGTAATGTTTTTACAATATTATGCGTTAGACTGGGTCAGTGGTAATGTTTTCACAATAGTATGCGTTAGACTGGGTCAGAGGTAATGTTTTCACACTAGTATACGTTAGACTGGGTCAGAGGTAATGTTTTTACAATTTTCTATGTGCTAGACTGGGTTAGAGGTAAGGTTTTCACAATATTCTATGTGTTAGACTGGGTCAGAGGTAATGTTTTCACACTAGTATACGTTAGACTGGGTCAGAGGTAAGGTTTTCACGATTCTATATGTACACTTAACACGCATTCACCTTAAAAGAAACTACTACGGCACTTGGTTTGCTAAACGACTTGATAATTCATGTATGACATAAAATCGTAATAGCAAAAAATAATCGTCCAAAAGTTTGACAGGAAATATCGTCATTTTTTAACCGACACGAAGTTGGTTACTTATTACATTGTGCTCAGTTGATATTCGAACCTTAAAATCATAATCAAACCTCCGATGCCGCTTTTTAACACCTTTACTACAGCATGTCAATGTCTTAGGTATTCACATGCAAAAGGGCATCAACGAAACCTGTAGGCTAAAGATGCCTACTGGTCTCTTTTTCTAATTTCAGTCTAAAAGTATTACTTTTTTTCACGTGCCCGCAACGTGACAATGCTATCATATTGATAAAAAAAAACGAACGTTAACGGTACGGTACCTTTAATAAAAAATAAAACCCGGAGTGACGTTTTCCTCCAAAAGAGACAAAACAACCAAAAAAACAACCAAATTAATCTCAAATTAACTCATCTTATATCGTGCATGTATGCCTTATTGGAGGTAACCTATACCAAGGTGTTCGTGTTCAAGCTATAAAACATTTCCAGTTTTGCTTACAATATTGTCAAGGAAATATTGACACTATTCTTTGTGAAAGTAAAGGCAATCATTACATCGACTCAAAACATCCATTTACACGAGAAATCTATGAGAGACAGAGATACACTCTATGCATACCAGAGGGATGTCTCGGTCGAGATAAGGCTGATGGCTCGATGACTGAACCCCAATCCATTATTTCATTATTTAATTCCAATCGAGCTATGTGCAAAACTCTATCCAACGTGTGGCATTTTATCAATAGAGTACACTTGACATCGTATTAAAGAATGCCGATCGCCTCCCGACATCTAATATATTTTTTGGCTCTTTGCCAAGTTAAACTTTTAGGATAGAAATATACATATACGAGAACTTCAATAAACAAGGCCATAACCCTTATACAGGAAGAGATGAGACAACAGAACCAAAAGAAACCGATTATGAATCAATACAAATATTAGTAAATTACTTAAACAGAGGCAATTGTAGGTGCTTCGGAAGGTAAATGTGCAAAAGGAAAACAGCTAGGTCCCTATTGAAAGTTACGTTCACTAACCTGCAACGTGCAAATATTAACGTGAATTTGTTTTCATATATTATATTCATTTATTTAATTTGAGATTCACAAGTTAACACACTTATAGAACTACCCATACAGTTTTAGATATTTATTGCAAGATATAGTTAAGAACAAACAATACAGAGTATAATTACCGATGCCATCTCCAGCTTTGTTCCGGTGTGAGGTATCCTCCAAATATTGTATCCCTTCACCAACAGATCTGTTACAATTCTGAAACAATTAAAATGTTACGTTTACTTTCATCTTTCAAGATACAAGGAGGAATACTCTACTGGTGTATTGCTTAGTCCTTGGTGTTTGCTGTAACCTTGCTAGCCACAATTATTTTTTTCGAGCAGTAACACGGTTCATAATATACACACTTTACTATTTATTAAATTTGAAATTAACCAGTACACCTTACAATTTTGAAATTCATAAATTAAAGGGTATTGCGCACACACTCCTTTCTGTTTCAACAACAGTTAAAACCAAATTGGATATTTAACGTTTTAGCCCCTTTCATCACCAATGAATCCTAGAAGTTATGCTGTATGATGCAATGTAATTGAGTTTTGCCATTTTATATCTATTACATATACCGAACTTTAAAGTTGCAACACTAGGTTGTGTGTGTGCTATGTTCATCTTTTATACTTTGCATCATTTAAGCATGACGATACCCCGATGTTTAAAAAAACAACGGATGTTGATTGACCTTTACTTAGATCTAATGTTGCTTTAATGATACATTATTCTTGATGACACTTAACTACACAGAAATGAAAATGATTATTCCCAAGGCATATAACCAAACTGTTTGTTACAACCCGGTATTTACATTTTCCCTCAAGCGTCTTATTAGACAACCTTTGATAGTAAAGGCGTCATGGGTCATATGCCATGACACTATGTGTTTTTTAAGTGTAATATTCAATCTTTATTGTTAGCCTTCTCAGCTTATTGATCAAAATAACGTTACAGCCGTAAGATGAAACTTGCTGTAAATATACTTTTTATTTTAGATTCAAAGGAAAGAATATAACAAGTAATGACATGAAGGTAACCATACGTGCACAACCTGCATCATTTTGTGTGAGTGCAATTCACGTGTTCCATCAGGGAATGTTCAGCCTAAAGTGCTGTTAGCTTAACGAGTCGTGCAGTTAATGAAAATAAATGTGTATCTGAAAATAATCAAATTTATTATGCTTCAGATCTATGGATACATAGTTTTAAATCCTTAAATATATAATTTAAGTCATAAATTGATATTTCAATAATAATTTATAAAAGGAAAATGCGATCCTTTTAAAAATTAAACTGACTGTGCTTTGCAAATTGGGTCCAGGTAATATTCCTGCAACTATGTAGCTTAAGTGTGTAGTATATGGAATGCCATGTCAATTTAAACTGTGTGCTCATTAGATACTGGTGCTGTGCTGTAATCATGTCGGTTAAATCCTTAGGCCACGTTTTGATCTGTCAATGTGTCTCCATTATATGATCGTTAGGCATCTAGTTGGCGTCATAGATTAACGATTTATCAGGCAAATGTTCGCTGTCTAACTATTAATGTGGGAGTGGATTAGATTAAACAGTAATCACGTGTATGTTAACTTCAGACATTAACAGATAAATATATATAAAAAAAAATAGTTGAATATGCATGAACTAATTTCGCAATGTTTGAAATTCAGGAGAATAGTCGAAAATAAAATAAAGAGAAATGAACCATGATGCACAGCATCGTCAGCGGGTTGTGAGCTCCACTGTGCTTTATCAAACGAATTGACCTTCATTTGTAGTTTAGCCCATTTCATGAGAGGAAACTAATATTCGGACTCCCTGCATACAATGCAATTTGGATCCTTTTCTTGAGTGAGAGAAAAATTGATGTGCTGCCCCCATTGTATATTTGAGTTAAAACATTACACGTTAAGGGTTACTCTGGTAATTCACTAAACCGGACGTATACGTTAGCCATGACATGTAATGTTTAGGCTTGTTTTAGACAAGTTTATTTATTATTTTCCAGCTCAGTTAAGGAACTTATCACGTGACCATAACGGACGAATCAAACGTACTAGAAAGTACTAAAATGTGCTGAATACCACTTAAGATGTAACATAGACGAGTGATTGTGACATCATTTTCAATGTTGTCCGGATGACTTGACTGATAGTGACATTTGATTGTCTCATCGAGTTAGCATGAGTAGAAATGTAGAAACATAGTACAAGCCTTCAGGTTTAAATTCTGTAAATTCCACTATGTGATATAAGCATATATAAAACACAAACTGAAGTAGGAAAAGGAAATATCTAGCAAATATAATTAATATAGTTGATATTTACATTAGCAAGAAATACAATACTGTCTTTATTCTAAGTAAGAACTCCAAGTAATAACCATTTGTATTAAGGATAATTATAATACTACCAAAATCTGTAACTACACATTTGAAAAGCATTTTCTAGCATTACAATAGCTCTGAAAAATAATTTCTGAAAAGAAAACCATACTCTACGGGATTTTACCATAAACTAATAAATCTGATAAACAACAGAGTACTGAGAGCAAACATATGCGGGTCTAGATCGACTGAGCTACCTGGTCAACATAAGTGTCCTGACCAAACGTTGCCACATTTATATTTTGTCAAAACACACATGTATAAGAGCTATATTTATCCTTTAGCGTCTTGAAGAAAATATTATTGAAATCCACATCGATCGTCAGAAATGCCTATCAAGTAAAAGCCGAGACATGCTTTGTGAAGGCAGTTTTGAAGCTCTCCATGTATTGGTTTTGTTACGAAAACCTAAGATGTTTATTCAAGATAAAATATAAGGCGTTAAGCTCGAGAAACATGGCATGCATGTGTTTATTAACAAGCAATCAAATGGGGGGATGTTTAAACAAGATAGATGCATGGCAGTGCACCATTACTGATTGTCAGAGTCAGTTAATATGAGACGCCATGAATCGAAGGTTTTCCTCTTTGTCTTGTTCGTGGAGACGAACAATAAACCTAAGTATGTGTGCTGCCTTTGAACTTCTTCGTTTCCTTCCTTAACTATAAGCATACGCTTTCTTATCTATATTGTCGTCTTTGTCACGTCGTTGTCAGAAAACAATATGTCGTAGTTGAGAACCCAGGTCCCGACCTTTGATATTGTTCTTTAAATGTGGCTCTGTCGTCCTTGGACACCATCTCAATACGACCCTAGCTGAGGACGTCAATCACACTCAAACTTATTTACTTTAAATTTCTTACTAACATTATCGCAGCTGGTAAACAAAATCATTGCATCTCTGTCCAATAAGACGTTCCACAGAAAAAATATTAGCAATAATAGCCCCTGTTATGAGAGATAGGTTATAAAGTTCAAGTCAAATGTGTAATTTGTCATTTTTATTAAGTCTGGTAGACAGTTTGCAAATTGCCCCCATGAACATTGTGGTGTTTCCGGAAAATCTGTCCGGAATGCGACTCTTTATTACTCGTTTCTTGCGTATCCGGATTGTCCGGATTTCGGTTTCTTGTTTTAGCAGTCTCCTTGAAAATGTCCGCCATGTTGTGCAAGTCTGTTTATACAGAAGAAATGACGTTTGCATTACTGTATGCAATATGTTTTGATGCACCACAGAGTAAGTTTAGATTGTTTAAATCATGTACTTTATGTGCAGTGTAAGTTTCTCTGAAGTTGATAGGTTTAATGTTGATTTATCCGACATGTAAAATCGGTGTTTGAAATTTCGCATTTTTCTTTCGTGGCATTATGGAAAACATGGTCACGTAATTTTAGATATTTTCTAGATGATCGTGTTTATTATTTGTTTGATTGCATATAATTAGGTAAAAACACTGTAGACTTCCCGTTTATGTGATTCAGTGATAATTACATGTACGTGTAATTTCCGAGTCGGTACATTTTGTATACACAGATCCTGTCGTGATTTATGAAAATTGGCATAGTGTGCAACGTAGTCTGGATATTTTCGTATTCCTATTTTGTTTACTAGTTTTCAGTCTGATGAGTTATTTCGAGTGGTAACAAAGCTAAAATCATGATGTTTTGTCCTATTTGTGGTAGCATGTTATAGCGTCAAGGAGTAAATATAACTTGCTGTATTTTGACATTGTTAGACTTTCGTGTAATGTTAGTTTAATTTCATGTGTTCCAGACTTTTACCCTCGCTGGAGGAGGCAATAAACATCGAACTAGAAGATGTGTTTGTTATTCTGCACAAACATTTTAAAGGTGCTAAAATTGAAACCGTAAGATAGTTGCATATGGATTACAAACCAACATTTAGTATAAACCTTAATTTTACTTGTGTCAATAAGTATGTACAATTACCAAGACATTTCATTCCGATGATTGGAAAACAAGTACTTTTGTACTTATAGTCTTTCTCATCGTTTATAACAAGCTTAGCTGCTAGTACATACATGTATATACCTTTGCAGTGATAGTCTGAATATGTACAAAAGAAACTGTTTAGAAAGAAAGATAGAACATGATATTAGGGATAAACATTTGATATGATATATTGAAATGATATATTCAGGAAACGATCATCGTGTAGCGAAAACTATGCTGGCATGTTTAAACCCGATTTAAACAATATAACATTGACTAACCGAAATGTTCAATCCGTAACACTGACACCTTTATGCAAACTTTTTAACAATCAATATAAAACGGGAATTGGAAAATACAAAAACGTGTGAGAACGTTTTCAAAACATTGTAAAATTAAAATTTAATAAAAAATATATTTCGACAATGACAAGTCATGGTAAAGTACAACTGTGATTATGGCAATACCATCCCCAGACAGTGTTTGGTACTCATTGCTAATATATTCACAATGTGATGGTCCAGGTATCGATTCACGTCAGGCTTATAACGAGTTCCCAGCTGCCGAACTGATATTAAGTAATAAACGTGCAATTGCATGTCTGTGTAGGCGGATTTTTCTCTCCAAGCAAGACAAGCTGGATTACCTCTTTTTTATGTTTAATGTAAATTGTCTTATACTTAATATTGATTGAAACTTGAAACACGCTGTGATAGGTATTCGATCCATAACGGATGAAACAGAACAAAACCTCAAATACATTTATTCGAAAATCCGTAAAAAAGTCGAAATTAAGAAAACTGTTGATGTGATATTAGTTGCTTAATCTACACAGATATTTGATCAAAACACAACAGATTGCGATGGTGGTAGGGGATGGGGTCATTATACGTTAGGTATCCTTTCGTTAACCAATCATATGTTGACATGGCCATCAAATGACCTTCACTTTAATGGGAACGCAATATTCTAAACTATCAGACGAGCTCAAAGGCTATAGTGAAGCGTAGCCACGCTGAAACCTAGACACGACACCGTTAAATGAGCTCGTTTCATTACAACAGTAGACCAATCAGAGTTGCGATGAAAGACACCGACCGACAGTAAAGACAAAGAATAAAACACGATAAAGGTCCAAAGAAATTTAAAAAAAAACGTTGTAAGCTGAAGACGACATATCCAACCCAATCAAATTTGGATTGATTGTGCGACCCAGAGCCGTGAATAAAACCTCGTTTGTAGTATCGGTGTATAAGCCCTTGAGGTTTTTTATCCAAACAGAACCAAAATATTTATTTAATATACATATATATCGCATTTTCGACCTTGATAATGAGCTTAGGAGCTTGAAACGCAAACTCTTTCCTCTTTCTTTCGTACCAAACAGTTCGTCGAGCATTTTTCTTTCATGCCAACGCGATGGAAAATGAGGTAAGTTGCGTGACCTTTCAATTAAAAATATATGATAATAATTATTCGAGGTTCTTATATACCGCTTTATCACAACCTAGTTCGTAGGTCGTCTCAAAGCAGTTCACAAATTATTATCCGTGGTTATCGGGCCTTGCAACCAGCCAATATATTTTTCAACTCCCTGGGGAGCATACAGCCGGTGCTGCCATTTCGGCGTTCACAGCTAGTAGTCAACCAGAGCCTACCGTGCCTTCTATTCATACTGTCAGGCCCAATGACTTTGAACTGCGCCTTTGCCTGAAACTCAAACTGGTTCGAAGCATCGTTGAACTAAACATGTGAAGTTCAATCATCAAGATCAAATAAAGGATGAGAGCAGAAGAGTGTACCTTTATGTTACAGTAAAATGGGCATATTTTCTTTTATTTGAGGACACCACAAGGTATGATGGACGTATGATTAGGTGCAATATAGAGTCAAAATTGTTCCTATACCAAAGGAATCTAATTTGACGAAGTCTTGAAAAGTTATAACAGAAATACTTTCATTTATTACTTACTCAAATTTTAATGTAAAATTCTGTCTCAAAACAAGAATATATTTCATGGCAAAACCGAGACTCTATTTTATAACCATGCTAAAGGACTTTTAGTACTTAAGAGAAGGTAAACATGACGTCATTTATCCATTTCTATACCAAACAGGATAGCATGTTTATCCCTGCAAATTAAATACAGTATTCGTAGCCAATGTCACCAGAGCACACCAAAGATATGGATTCATTTTATATCTTTTGTTAAGATAATAAAGCCCGACATTTTAACTCCGTCGTCCGAGATTTATGGGAATGGCTAATACAATTTTATAAAACATCAATCTTGCTGAATCTTGCTTTCTGTTGAAAGTCAAATAACACGCCAATGAACACAGGCATCCTCCGATTAAATGAATGTCATTTCAATTAATATAATTAAATACAAAATGTTCTTCGGCCGAGATTTATTGGTGTTGAATCACGTTTGGAGTGCATGGTTCTTCTAAGCCATGCTCAAACCAAATATAATTTAGACGAATAAAACATATTGAAACTCGTAAATAATTTCAATAGGCCGACAGAAAATGTAAACAGGTTTTCATACACTCAAGTGGCGTGCGGCTAAGCGGGGTTTAATCATCTCTTGTCTTTCTAGAGTTTAAATTGAATTACTTGTCAGAATTTTAATAGGAGGCGCATTCTAAATCGGTGTGTAGGTGCGAAGTATTTTCAACGAGATGTGTACGAAATGTCTTGAAATATGAATTAAACTACGTAGCTATTTGTATAAGGCTTTGAATGACGACCAGTCACTCAATGTTATTTTCCCGTTCACACAACATTGAACCACATTTAAATGATAAAATGTTATGCTACAAGATACATAAACATTTAATGTTCACACATGATGAAGGGTTACATGTGCAGGAAGTAATTGGCCAGTAGACAGCAAGATTATATGGCTTTCTGTTGAATCAAAATGAAACCATAGTGTCCATGGCATGCTAACATGTCTAGGTTTGGATATTTTAGTGATATGGTTAATTAAAATGGTGCCAGAGCTGCCCGATCATTTCGCAGACACCGTTTCCAGGTGACATAAGCAGCTGCAATAACAATAACATACTATGTATAAAGTATAAGAAATATAATCGATCTTTAGGATTTAACGGGGATTCACATGTTCGTGAATTAAGTCCATTTTATCTACTTTCCTAAAATATATCCATTAATTAGATAAAGCTATGTCACCTGTTATCTTCAGTCTGGTGATAATACACAGTTGTTTTATGCCTTATCCATCAACAGTCAAAACTATTTTCCCTCACAGTTGGGATCCACCAGAAGACTGTTTCCCGAGGCCGCTGTAGCTAGGCTTAAAAAATGATGATTGGACGAAAGAAGGAAACAGTTCTTCTGGTGGTTTCCAACTTCGAGGGAAATTAAATTGACTGTTGATTGACTTGGCATGAAACAGCTGTTTTTTCACTTGACCAACTTGACCAATTGAAGAACAAACATTTCAGAAAGCAATCAGCATTGAGTATCTGTAAGCATTCACAGGTCTAACTGCACATTTCTTTATGTAATGTCTTACTGATTACTGCGTCAAGGTTTTCAAATAATTGCAGCAACGCTTCGTCGTTTATATCTTCAAGTCTTTCTATCACTTAGACCTAGCAATCGGGGCAGCTGACAAACATTCCACATTCTTCGTCATAGTCATGAAGATGTTTGGAAATATATGCGTTGATCACATAATGTATATCAAGTGATCAAGCAACAGTCTCAGGTGACTAGTCAACAGTCGAAGGGAAGCAAAAATGAGCATAAGGTCGGATTACAATTTAGTCTGTTACTGACTCTATAGTAGTTCAGTAAGATTTAGCAGTATATGGATAAGACTGGTTTTAATTTACACATCTTAAATCAAAGGAGGTAGTTTAGCTATTGATTACAGAACAGGTAGATATACTACACACAATACGACTACGACATGTATTTCATATCTTAAACCTTTTGATCAACAAAAACTAGTGTAAATGGTAGTTGTGTCTATATATTGAATAATTGACAAAGAAACACAACTGCTGAAGGAAGACAATTTCATGGCTCGTGCACTGTACGGGCCTCGAACTCACGAATTACGGCTCCGAATCAGGCGAGAAATACATGCATTCCTTTCCACTACACTAACCCACCTTCGTGGAAAAAGTTTCGGTGTTGCCGTGGTCAACAGCCCGATACTCTCGACATACATTGGATATGGGTATGGATAAAAAGATCATAAGTCTTTGTCACAGTCATTAGCAAATGACAACTGTGCCATTAGACGATCGACACATTTAAGTGTGACATTACACGTAACGTCAAATTGTGGATATGGTCGACACCTCATCTGATCACAAATCATTACGAGAGCCGGCTATCCAGAGGGGCATGGCTAGACATCACTTAACGGAAACCTTGCTTGTTTGTGTCAACTTAACATAGGATGTAATATGAAAGCGGTATACAGATGGGGTGAGGCTAGACAAATGAAGCGTCAATGAATGATCATTATATGAACACGGTAGCTAAAACTCGCCAGACACATCATTCGGACGACAAAATCAAAACGTAT
Source organism: Mizuhopecten yessoensis (assembly GCF_002113885.1). Lineage (NCBI taxonomy): Eukaryota > Metazoa > Mollusca > Bivalvia > Pectinida > Pectinidae > Mizuhopecten > Mizuhopecten yessoensis. The sequence continues at coordinate 1,328,721 of NW_018408629.1, forward strand.
AGTAACAAGAAAAGACATTATTGATGTTTCAATTGAGACTGTCCGCTTACCTGTCCATATTCAGGGGGTACAAAAGACAGCCCCAATCGTACAAAAATCTATTTGAATCTAGGACTCTAGCTGATCGTGCCAGATTGGATTACCAGTGAATATCCTATCTGATAATCACAAAAGTAAACATCATCTACTTCTATACTATATTATGGGGACGAAAAAGAAACCAATATTGATCTGCAGCCTCTCTTGGAATATTAAAAATTTTCTTTGCATCGTACTTGCACTTTCTTTTTGGTGATGGCTACTTAGTCATCTCTGGTAAGCCCATTGTGAGATTAATGTTACAGGTAGGGATAGTATGTTATCTTTAATAGATTGTGGATTTTAAAGGATATGTGTGTCATTGGTGAGGCTAGAGGACAAAGAAGCTGGAAACCTACATGGGTATAAACTACTGTTGAAACAGAGTGTCAGATGAGTGAAACGCCCTAAATTATAAATTTAATTTTAATCTGTGAGTATTGTTAAATTTCGTTTTAAGTAATCTGTGAAGTGGGTATATCATGAAACATGTACCCAAAAGAGACAACTGTGGCCATCAAGGTTACAGCAAACCTCGGGGACTAAATGATCCACCAGCAGAGTAAACCACCTTTTATTTTGAATGATGAACATACCACACACTGGAGAGCACCTTTAACCTTTGGTAACATATGCCATATGGCTTAGGATATTGCGTAGACGCAAGAACATTTAGAAAACAAGAAAACCGCTTCCAAATACACAATGAACACGAGATACATGTCATCATTTATTTGTAACCATTCATATGACGGCAACATTATTAAAACATATTAACCTGTATTATTATGAGAGACAATGTTTATTTTTATCGTAACCGATATGGTTGGTCTATACAATTGTATAAATATGATCAGAACATGATTCGAGACAGAAAGCTCACATTGATGCTATATTAAACCACATTGTTACCTTAATATCAGCTTGGCGTACAATTTATAACTAGGCTCAACCTATGAATAAAACACAATAAGTGCTTCATGGACAAAATCTCAACGCTATATTCACCGAAATAATATTACACTTGTTCTTATTTTTGAAATGCCATAGTCATACGAAAACATGCTTGATCTTCATAATTCTTAAACAAATGCAATTTGAAGGAATCATGTAACGGCTAGACCAGATTTTTTTTTTTTTGAATTTCGAGGCATAATCAGCAATACATATCACCAAAGTACATTTCAAGATACGTCTAAGATACAGTAGGTAATCACTTAGAAATTAACATTTGATTCAGTCTGTTTACATTCATATCCATTTATATCGTACTAATTCACTTATTCATACTAGATCACTTGTTATATTTTATGTATACAGAGAATAGACAAGAATTCTTAATAGCTGCTCTTACCTACGAGTTAGTCGGAAAACCTGTATTTTAATTAGGTTAAATAAGTCGTATGCTAAATGCAACAGGACATGTCGATAACATGATCATGTGAAAGTATCTAGTGACTAGATGACTCTCCACTGTGACATATGCAAACGTATAATTAGAACGTTTCATTTTTCAAGTCATTCGGGTATTGAAGCTAGTTATATCTAGCTCTAGATGGATGAATTGTTAGAAACACATGTGACTGCGCCTTTATAAATTGGTACTACATACAGCATTACCAAAATGGGTAACACTACATCATTCAGTTGTTTCGTCATTCTAACACTTATTCCGTTATGGTAGGGGCAAAAGGGGGATACAGAATTGATGGAAACTGATGTTGACTGAAGGGGGAAGAGGTGCGTGGTACTCCTTAGCTATATAAACTGTTTACGTATACCATCTAAATAAGTTTTAAAGTTAAGATCTTTTTGTATAACTGGAAAAAGCAGCACGTTGTAAAATATGTGCTTGTCAATATTTTTTGCGATGTAGTGAACAAAGCTAACAAGGCTTTTTACGATAAGAGTCTGTCAGTAGATATCTGAATATCGACGTTCAAACACTCAACTGTCTGGATCAGATTATCTAGATTTTGTCAATGATTATCTCCCTTGTGTTATATCATGTGCTGTCACGCAGATATATGTGGTTTTATTTCGTGATTTTAACCATTAACAGGTTATATTGCATGTGAAATGGGATACTGCATGTACAAGCTTTCCGCATTTCACCCTTGATATATATTCTTGCCTTTTTTTACATGTACTGATTCTCTGAATTAATCTTACAAGACTGTCCTTATTATTAGTGAAATAAGTTTCTTATGTATTGCCGGGTAATATTTAATTTCAGAATGAAAGTTGTGCCATTGCATACATTGTAAAAGATTATATCCTCCGATGACACCGAATCTTTTACGATGATCGTGAGTGTTCATTTCATTTTATTACATTATAATTACCATGATATCTTGATTATATTATTAAGCAGCAGTAAAAATATATACATCTTAACAATAACGTTCAAATCCGTAAAACGATCCCGAAGACCTCAATTTGCACTTTTGCTGATCTCTCGACAATCTTGGCCATCTGGGCATGGAAACAGCGATAACGGTATATTTCCAGACTTATATTAACGTGTAAGAATATCCAGAGATACACGCTTCTGAATACTAGCTACATGTATGGAACCGTTGATCAACCGCATTCATCGTTATTTGTTAAGTTTCCAAGAGCCGCTTGACAACGTTTCAAACACTGAAGAGTTCGAATTTTCACATTTGAAAATTAACATTGTCTTCTTAAATAGTCGAAGAAAAATACAATGTCCAGAGGAAACTACAATAAAACGCGCATGAATGTCACCTTAAGATAGGGATATTGAAAAAAAATGCAATATCGAATGAAATTGAATATTTCGTAAAACAATAACAGTACTGTATCACCTTTCAACAGTCAAGAGTATTATCATACATTTTTGTATAATCATTCAGAAGAAAAAATGACACTTTCCTTCAACAGTATTATATCCCAAATGAATGTTATGAGTTTGTTTATGGACGAAATCGGTTATTGGAAAACTAACAAGATTTACATGTTTAAGTTAGCCTATTGTGATAGTTATGTGACTTACTTGGTATATAAACACTGATGCAGAGAGACAGATACTGCATAGGGATAACGTTATCGTAATCAAAAGAGAAAAAGATATACAGTAACAAAATGCATGGAAATAACTGTCTTGGCTTAATACATAGTTATAAAGTAAACATTGATTGCGAATGGGTAAAATATTGATTTATAATTCTAACTGTTTTAAATACTACTACATATGTATAGGTTTTCATTTTGTAACATGATCACAACGCGCACTGATAATGCTATAAAAGTACAAATATATAATGTCCAAATCCTTTTCGTTTTTATATTCAGAATATATTTTTCTGCCATAAAAAACATATATAAATTGCAGAAAAATCATCTGACTGAAATAAAAATCTTGTTTTCATTTTGAAACTACTTATAACTTACATTTGAATTTAATCTATCCTCTTCATCTATTCTGTCGTTGGAACGATGACTGTTTACATCTCCCTCCTCATCACTGGACTCGGGAGATGGAGGTGCGGGTGACACTCGTCCTGGAACGAAAATAAAGACGAATAATCGTTTGCCATTTATGATATTTAAGCCCGGTAACTGCTGAGGGCTCATGCAGACGGTGACAACTTCGGGCACACTTAAAACTGTCGTCCTATTGAAATGTCTTATTCTGAATACGTTAGTTTGACATATAATGCAGTCACACAACGGGCGTTAATTAGGTACCCAGAGGAAAACACTGCAATTCAAAGAATATGATAAAAAGAAAGGCCCCAAATGTTTAGACCGAACAATTTTGATTTCCTATGTCCTTTAAGAGAGGGCACATAGAAATAAAATCTGTAGTATTTTGTTACTTCACAATAAGAAAAAATGAGATATTAAAGGTTGATCCTTTACCCTAAATTGCAGGGAAAATATGTGGTCGGTTTATGAACGGAAAGCAATACGCTAAGATGTAACTGTGTCTGATAAATGCTTTCTGTCTTTGTGATAGACAGTCAACTTCAGTACAAACTGTGTTTGATAAATGCTTTCTGTCTTTGTGATAGACAGTCAACTTCAGTACATTTTGTTTGCTTTGTACTGAAGGATGAACTTCACAACAGAATCCGCTTTAATGCATATTTAAAAGGTGGTTGAGTTTGTTTTGTTCAATAACCAGTTGAATGCAATTCTTAAATACTATATTACAGGTTAATATATTCTGTAACTACCTTTTTGTTAATTAAAATGTAATAGCGTGCGTTTTTTCAGTGTTTCTTCAAACTTTCAGTCATTTCTAGGTCATTTAGAGGTGTTTCTCATTAAGATTCAACAGGCCTACTAAAAGATGGAATAATAACTCAAAATACCAATCCCCAGATGAGTCATGTTCAAATAATCAAATGAAAAAATTGGAAATATTAACTATGTGAATTCCGATTGTTATTTGTTATCCTTGAACATGACTTATTAAGGGATTGAAATTGTGGAAGGCTATATCATCACTTTAGGGGCTTGTTGAACCTTACCTAACATTATGTGGTGTAACGAAATCTAGGAAAAAACAAAAAGGTAACAAAATAATGATAAAATATCCGTGAAAATTACTTTATTTAAATATTTTTTTACCAAACTCAGGTAGGAAAAGGAGTACAAAGAGAAATTTGAAAACGAACACTGAGAAACACATATGACTAAATGAAAAGCAGTTGTTTAATAATACAATGGGCCGATGGATTTTCAATTGCAGCGGGTTTTTTTCAAAGTTCAACTTTTAGATACTACTCAGAGTTGTTATGCCAAACAGAATATCTCCATAAACAAGCAAGTAGTATGAACTACTAATCGAGCACGCGCTTCTGGTTTGATGTATTCCAAGCTAATAATTAATAAATGAACATTACCCCTTTTTTTACCAAAAACAGTGTTTCGATTGAATGTGATAAAGCGTAACTAGAGCCACAAAGCAGAATATGAGATTAACACACTACAAACCCTAATACAGTGCGTGTCATTTGACCATGACCATTTATAAACAAGTACTAAAATTAGGTGTTAGCATAATGTTTCCGGTAAAATCACTCGTGTCTGAATCGATAGGTGCTTATGTGTGCCATTCGTCATCATTAAGGTTTGGGTGCTACGTTTTCTTGAAGAATCCTTATAGCGTTTTAGGAGTCGACTGAACACTTTTGAAACACGCAATCGGTAAATTTCGATTTACCTTTTTGTGTTTTGATAGAACCTATTTCAATAGCCCTATTTGAACATTGATTAATAAATGTGTGTCGTCATACTATGACTTCATCTGATGATTTAAGATTGATTTGAATTAACCGATGATGTGCAGCTCGTCAAATTAGTAATTTCATTTAAGACTGATTCTGTGAATGCGGTAAATGGTATGTGTGCTGAAAGTCATTCAACATAATTGACTGCTCTGTATGTTGGAACGTAGACTCAACAGATTTATCTGACAAATTTGAAATCTGCGTCTGACTGGAAGAGTTTACATTTAAGGCTTTTGACAACAGGTTCTGAATATTTCATATGGACATCATCCTTTTGATAGAAGGATTGAGGGAGATATAACCTTATAATATTACAATATATTCACTGTGTGGTCGGAAAATAAGAAAAAAACCATTGACAACGTTTGTGAAAAATGAATACCCCTACTGACATCGCGTCGTCTATCCATCAAGTCCTAAGCTTGTCGCCTAGAAACGCTTACTCACTCTAGGTTTTCATAAACATAATATTTGCACAAAGTTTCAGTTACATCAAAAAACAAGAGACATAAAAATTCAGTTAATAACAATGGTTTTTGATTTATAGAAACAGTGATCTTAACCTTGATATGCATTTCATATAACACAAACTCTTTTGAGGAAATTGAACACACAGTTTCATCTAATACATAGAAAATAATAAAAGTAATAGAGCAACACTTAAGATTTTTCATTTATAGTAAACCTGACCTTGACTATTGATACACAGAGCATCTTACTCGTGATCATTCGACGAATTTATACTGGACAAGTATGGCTTTTAACAGTGAAGGGCGACAAATGGAATGATCATATAAATACAACAGCGGAGTAATGATGGAGATATATTACGGACGAAGAGATGTATGCCCTTCAATGTTATGGTAAGGGAATTAAATAGTAAGGTGACGCCAATGTTGGACCCATTAAGTCAGTGACAACACACATTCTTTTATTTCATTAGGGTCGTCTGACATAATGATATACTTTTGTAACAATCAGATTTAGGACGGAAAATTCTTAATCTTTCGCAGAGGCACAACGCATTTAGGGCCTAAACAGACAACATAATCTACGCCAATGCTGGAAACAGAAAAAACAACCATCTGAAAAAAGTCTTCAAGGTTTGCAGTCATATGATGTAATTGTTTAGTATGGACCTTGCCATTAAGAACACTCTAATGAAATTGGCCATTGTACCTTCCAAGACAACACTATCAGAAAACAGTTTTTTGGTGAAAAGGTCATAATATTCCGTCTTTGCGTATTACAGAGTTATCTTCTTTTGAGAGCAGGTATTGATTGTTACGTCAATTGTTAGTGAGAGTAACGTCATAATTTTTTGAGAAAACGACGTAATTTTCTCACACAAACCAATGACGTAACAATCAATACCTGCTCTCAAGAGAAGATAACTCTGCAATACGCAAGACGGAATATATATAACTTATCTTTTGTTCTTTTGCGTACTTAAACATATTTCCCGCTGTCGCATTATTTGCGTTTTTACGTGATCTGTGCGTTATGCTGATGTATAAAGTGTTTGAATAATTATGTAACCGATACATGCTAAAGTAAGGCATGTGAATCTACAAGCCATGCTTCAGTTACTGTACCAATTGTTAACATTATATTTACACCACTATAATATGTTTCAAACTCGTTAATTTCATTGTGTTAATGTTAGGTGCTTTCGTTTCAAAGTTTGTAAATTGTCGTAATACAAACACTATTTTATTGTATTTAAGGAGTTTACATAGCGTTCACCATATTTTAATTTATACTCTCTGAGGACTCAATGAAACTACCAAACGTTGTATGACTATTTTGCTAATAGAATTGACCGGGATCAAAAGTACAAAGTTTTCGGTATATCTATTGAAATAGACAATATTGACAAACTAAAATGTACATACATTCTCTATGCTTTTGTGCAAATAATGTTTCATTAGAAATCATTTATTTTAGACATGGTCAATGACAACGAACAATCAATGACAAACTCTATATTTAAACACCAATTGTACACATCATCTTTCTTAGTTTGTTTTGGTTTGTTTGTGTTTTACGTCCAATTAACAGCTATGGTTATTAAAGTAGTGCCAAGGTTTGGTAAAAGTTTTGAAGGAAAGGAATACTCGTAGAAAAACCTCCGCTGCGGCCAGTACCAGGCGACTACCCCAACGTAGGATTCGAACCAAGTAGTGGAGGGCTTGTGCTACAATGTAGCAGAATGTCAGAAGCCTTAATCACTCGGCCACTGCGGCACATAGCAACTTGCACAACATTTAGTATATCAGATTTTAACATACATTTTACATTGAAATTATATGATCGAATATTAACTTGGGTCGATCTCATTCTGTGATGAATCAAGTTGATCTTATATGAGACCAATGCAACATGAACTGTTTCTCGGTTAGTTGAATTTGTCTCAAAATTTTAAATCAAGGCCATGTCTATTATAACCAACCCTATGTCATCGACAAAAGCAAGGTTCATTTTTTAACTAAACCAACGAGTTGAGTTCTCTGACAAAACAAACCAAAAAAACAAATAGAAAAAAAAATTACCACATTTTTCATAGTTTAAAATTGTAGAACATTTTAGAATGTTTTGTGTTGGTCTTGCAGTGTTTTATCAAACACTTTAGCCCCTTATGGCGTTTTGTCACATATTGATTACAAGAATGCTAAAGGTAGGATTGCTGACAAAGTTTACCAAAGAAATATTTAAATAGGGTAAGGGAAGGATGCAGTCCATGTACGTTTAGATGTAAGTATCAGAGACAGCCAAGTATATAAGGAAACAGATAATAGGATGTTATTAGCAGTTATGATATACAATGTTTATTTATGATAGCAGATGTAACCTCACACAACTTCACAATTAACGCAACAGAATAGCTGCAGATGAACAAATAGGCATAACTTCCTGGTTATCTTCAGTACACGTACCGGTTAATGTGTCAGAACATGGTTTTCATGAAGTTGATCTTTTCTGGTAGTAACAGGATTTTATTATAAACCGTTGCTATTCGAGGCACATTTTCGCATTGCGTCGTTTTAACATCTTCAGGTTTATTCTAAACACCATTTTGGCTTATAGAGATCCTATATGTTGAAACCATTTATCTTCAGAACGTATTTTAGACGGTCATTTCAATACACCTTTCTCATAAGAAACGCGTTCATTGAAAAAGCCGTGATGCAGATAAAGATATATATATATATATATTGAACATATCACGCTTCAAGATGTTTGGTCAACCATGTTCAATAAATGGTAACATTGATAATTGAAAAGTCGAGGACAGCATTCTATTAACTCATCATTAATTTAAGGTTTGAAAACATTTTGCGAAACAATGGACATTTATGTTCCTTTGAATAATAGAAACAATATGTTACAAACGGTACAGCTTGACTATGAGTCTATTGCTTACGTTATAAAGGGAATTGGAAGGTACACTATATTCCTTTGTGCATTTGTATGTGTTTATAAGGTAACTCCGTAATCCTTAATGTCATAATGATAAAAATACACGCGTCTGCAGATGGTGACAAATTACTGGTGTTATGTTTTGGTAGATGCAATGTGGTATACTCTGCTGGTGGATTTCTTTGTTGCAAAGGTTGCGGGTAACATTGATAGCCATACGGTTGAATTAATCTAATACTCCTCTACGTGGGAAGTTTTTGAAATTTATATAATTAAGAAGTTTTATGCACCACCACTTCAGTTTAAACAGCAGATTAGATCTATTTGGATTTTAACCTTTTTCCCCCTAACGTCACTGATGAATGCTATGTAGGGTGAAGTGGAATTCAATTTTTGCATACACTATAAAACACCAAATTAATGGGTGCAATCACGTGTGTGCGTGTCTTATATTTATCACCCCCAGAATCCCATACATTGTTGACATTCAGTCATGTCTACGGTACCGGTATACATATGCGTTATTTAACTAGAGAACCAGATATAAACATAAGGGTCGAGAGAGTCCCCGAACGAAACCTATAACATACCTTCTCCTGTAGAGCCTCGTAACCTAGTTACTGGCAAGGAAGTCTCTGTACGGAGCTAATATCTCAAGACACTGGCAGAATTACACGCTCATAGTCTCTGAAATCCTAATCGTATTTTCTTTCAGAAGTCGCGAAGTCGTAGACGCTTCAAAGCATGTAGCCGTGTAATCGGGCGTTATCTTTTTTCACGACGTTCTACGAGCACAAACATAAAAGATTAACGTGGCGTCAAAGCATATTCCTGATGTGCTTTTGATCTGCTAGCGAGCGAAGCTAAACATGAAAGACATCCATACATCTAACGAAAGGTATTGAACTGTTCTGTGTTGTTCAAGTCTTAGCTAGCGTAAATGACCATTGACCGAAAAAGAAATGCTTTAAATTAGAAGAAAAAACATAGCTTCTAATTGGTTACATATGTGTTCGTCTGTGACAGTGTCCAGTTGTTAACTATATATATACTTTATATTAAATTGCTCAAATAACACTGGATTTTCATTAAATCTGATCACCAAATACAATATTCGACGTGTAGGATAAACCTTAACGACAAGAACTATTCCGTCTTTGCGTATTGCAGAGTTATCTTATCAGGTATTGATTGTTACGTCATTGGTTTGTGTGAGAAAATTACGTCGTTTTCTCGAAAATTGATGACGTTACTCTCAAAAACAAATGACGTAACAATCAATACTTGCTCTCAAGAGAAGATAACTCTGCAATATGCAAAGACGGAATTGGTGAATAATGTTAATCTTATTTTGGGCTATTCGTTTTAACACGGTAACCTTCTTAAATATCATCAGGTTTACAAGTGAAATATCAGAAAGACGCACAGTAAACGTAGCAGAACTTATGAATTATATTCTGTGTGTAATAATGCTACCCTAAATATTAGTTTCACCTGTTTTACATCTAAACACATCGTGACTAGTTGTGATCAGGCGTTTGATAATGATCACATAGAAATGTGCTAGTTTAAATATATACTTTATCAATTAAATCATACAAAAGGATCAGACAAAAAGATTTACAAAAAGAACGTAAAACACAAACACACACGTGATTGCAACTTTATTTGGTAAAAGATACAGTTTGCCGAAAATGAATGAACTACACTGCATTATACATCTCTTTCGTCCTTTTAGGGCTCATCGGTGACGCTATGGGCCAAAACAATGGATATCCAAGATGGTTTAAACTACAGTTGAATAAGAAGAGGGGAGGGGCGTCATTAAAATCCCTTAGCTTATGAATAGCAAAGCTTATAACAGCTAAGGTAACTGTCTTAATCATCTGTGAGGGGTAATGACCGGACATAAAGTGGGTGAAAAAGGATGTTGATTAGTCAATCCTGTTCGCCTTGATTTCTAGCAGGTTATTACAGAGTTTGAACTTGTATAAACAAATATTAAAATAGGTTTATTTTATCAGTGTATTATGTCATATATGAACCTTACATGGATGCTTGGAAAAGAGACTGATGTATCCTTACATATTACACGTGTAATAATATATTCATGAAAAAATATCGGATCCATCTTATTGTCATTTCAATGATTTTCTTATACAGGTCAGTGTTTTTCTTCAAATTGGTTTTGCTCTAAAATTAGTTTTTAGTGTTTTTGATCCTATTACGTTTATTCGAAAATATTTTGATGACACGACACAAAGGAAATTTTCAACAAGACGTCGTTAATTGAAGAATCTTTCAAACGATCTGGAACTCAGATGTTTTCTTAAAACAAAACGTATATTTTTGTTACATTGAATAAAAGTAAACATTTTGTGTTTGTTAAACTGTTTTGTTACTATGCTACATGTATAAGAAACAATACAACAAAACGGTTATAAATAGTCTTTATACTCATTTTTTTTTATTAAGTGAGTCTTATCAATTCACCAAATCATATGTACATGTGCCATTCTGTAATACACTGTATCCTTTTTGGATCAGTAAAGTTTGAGAAACCTCGTATAAACAAAAGCTAACCGGATTTCAAACTAGTGTATCATCGTTAGTGATGACATCTGCTTAGGTCCTTTACACATATACAAGCGCAAGCATTCTTTATATAGTTTTGGAACCGAGACCTTGGACATTATCCGGAACGATCTAGTCTATCTTTCACTTTGCAATTACAAAGAACCATGACGTATACGTAACATTAACAACACAAAATACTAATACAAAAACAAGTTGTTATCGTCTCTCTCTCTCTCTCTCTCTCTCTAACTTTTACCATTTCAAATTCAAGATGTTATTCGTTTCTATTTTTAGAGTCTGAAATCGTCGAGAGCCTTATAAATCGATAGATCTCTTGGGATTGTTTCTTCGTCTATTACGAATCAATGGATCCATTAACGTTGGAGATTGAATTGACTGCCGTCCTAAGTGATAAAGGATTAATTGATTTGACGGGGATATAATTCCATTCATTAAGTTTATATAGATCAATATTAACTATTTATCAGTGCTACTAATGGAACAATTACGTGTACGCTTGTACGACATAATAATAAAAAGAAACCGTAAATATATTAATTATACAATCATACAAAAACACAATTCGCTAAAATATCGGCTTAATCAATGATTGAAGCCTAAATCTTCTATATTCTTAAGACCAAGCATTAGATTCCTTTTCATCTAATGAATTTGTTGTTATAAGGATTTCCTTTAAACATTTAAAATATCAAGAATGAATGATTATTCTGGAAGATAACAACAAAGGGATTTGTTTCTTTGGAATGTTTTATGCGTCCTTTTTTGTAGGTTTTCCTATTTCGAATGCCTGAAAATTTTGCTAATATGAATCTTGCGTATTTATCATGATTGATAAGGTTTTAGCTAAAAGCTTGTTTAAACCCTGCAATGTGTTACAGAAACAAGGTTAAAAGTGCAATGCAATACTTACTATTTGCAAATACAATCAACATGCAATTCATTTTACACACAAACATTCTCTGTTTGACATAATGATTTGACTAGGAACATTTGTCATATAATGTACTCTTGACAATCGTTTAGTGAATGCGTTTGTACACAAGTAAGCAGGATTGAGAACTCGATTTGGAGAAAAGAATCGATGTTATGAAAAAATACTGCAAAAATGCATATACCTTAGACAAATCGAACCTACAAAACGACAACATTACTTAAGACTTTAGTAAAACATGCATGATATTTTTGTTTCCTCAACCTATTTTGATTGAGAGGAAGTAATCAAGAAAGATCAATTAGACAAGTAAGTCCATGTCCATAAAATACTTCACTAATGTGAATACTTCTACAAAATTATAATTATCAATTGAAACAAGCTCCTTCTATGGTTTTCTTTTAAATGAACCCATGGTAAATTATTAACATACCGTGGTAAACTGTACACATATCGTGATAAACTATTCAAATACAATGGTAAACTATTCAAAAACCTTGGTAAACTATTCTCATACCAAGGTAGACTATTCACAAACCGGTGTAAATTGACCATTACCATGGTACATGTAAAGCATTAGCAAACCTTGGTAAACTATGCACATACCGTGGTAAATTATATACGAGGTGGTAAACAATAAAAATACCATTGTTACCTAAACACACACCGTGGTAAAATATACACATACCTAGGTAAACTTTGCTAGGTAACTATGAAAACACCGTGATATATTGTCGTGGTAAACATCTGATTCGTTGATAATGTTGAATTGCCTTAAGAGCAAAGGACAACGTGCTGATGAAATAGCCATCTATTTTCATTAACAGAATAGCGAAAAAAAAACACAAACATGCCTCGTCAGTTAGTGATGCTTAAAACTTGATAGTTATCCAGGGTTACCACTTACCTATTGAATAATGCAATAGTAAAGAACATTTAGCAATGCATTATGTTAGCATCAATTTGTCTCTGTAGCAAATTGTAAATAATGTCTGCCTGTGTATTTTCATGTGTTGACCTTTAGAAATAATCAGATATATATTAATAATGAAAACTCAATCAATTATACCACATATTAGATGTGATACAGTATGTTCCGAGGAGATGTCATTACGTAAAAATACAATTGATGCTGGTAGCTATATCCGTACTCATGTATTGCCGTTACCAAACCGTTATGACACTGAGAGAATTGTCTCCGGCTGTATAAACCCTACTGACAATGCATCAAGCCTAGCTCGGATGTGACATACAAATATATATAGAATGTTTGTTAAATAAAAATCTCGCGTTTCCTTATTGGAAGTATCTATTTATAACAAATATAAAAAGCCTTCTATTGTATTTCGAGCAGACATATTTAGAAACAAAAAAATACAAGTTCAAAACGGAATTCCAGTATTAAATGACAACATGACATCAGTAGTGAATACATTTTGATTGAGTTGTCTTGGAAGATTCAAATTCATTCAAAATTAAATTTGAACGAAAAGGAAACGGAAAAAGATAAAATGTTTGTTTACAACTGACTTTACGTGTGAAAAAAAGTGAAGATAAGATGTATGAATATTGATTCCATAAATATAAAAACAAAAACAAACAAGATAAACTTCATTGGCGAACCATCACACGACAGAAGGGAAAAAAGCTTCTATATATTAAATGAAAGTTTGAAAAGCAAATATTTGGTTACAAGTCTTAATCGTATGCATCACAATTTCAATTAATTTTTAGAAATATTTCCAATCTATTATGTTTTAAACGGTATTTGAATAGTCCCTGCGCTATTGCAAAACTGAGACTTCATATACACGCTTTCATTCAGAGCTCACAGCAGATTGCATGCAGTATTCAGATTTTTATAGAATTATATTCCTCATCAATGTCCATACTATTTATGAAAATATGAGTTGAAAATGAACATGTATCACAGATACCACAGTCTTTACATGTCTAATTATCGAGAAGATTAAGAAACGGATACAAACGACCGAGTGATACAAGCTATCGGCATCAAGACATAGAGCATGCCCAAAGCTCATTCTTTATCTCACTGATTACCAGGAGCGGCAAACGAGCTCAGGGGGCGATATGCACTACTCTTTTAAACGAAGATTTATTACTTATGAACACGAACAATGTCTTATCCTTTACAGCATAACCCACGTTCTTTTGTCCTTTACAGAAGTTGAAAAGATTCCGTGAAATAAGATTCTTTGAAATGCATTCTACATACGCAAAAGCTATCATTTTTTTTTATCTTCAATAAGATCTGCGTGAACGTTCAAACGACACTACTAAAGTAATGACAACAAAAGACATGTTCAAAATTAGGAATTATGATATTTGCCGACATTTGAATAGAATAATGATTATTTTAGGGTTCATCTTGACGCTTCTTTTGTTGTAGTATGGTATCGTGTCGACCCGAGTTACGTTTTTCAACTTGTAGTATTTTCCTTTGCTTCACTACATCTGAATTAAAGATTGTTATATGAACGTGGATTATCTCCGGGTACTCCGGATTTCTCTGACATTAAGACCCCCTGTGGGCTAACATCCGGGCTAACATTTTTGACACATATAACTTGAAATAACTTGTTTCATAATTGTTCTACAATAAGTAAAGTTTATAACATCTTTCTCATCCTAAAGGTAATATTACCTTGGATGATGTTCGTACTTCGAAAGGTTGATTTGTGTTTAATTTGCCATGGAATCAATATCCTTCAACTGTACAAAGTGTAAAGGATATATTCATCCAAAAGATTCAGTGAATAGTCGAGCCTGCCACTTGCACGCGTATACATATTATCTGGCACAGCATGGGAACATCGCAGCCAGACTAACAATGACAAAGCCAATATACAAGATATCTTACAAATACAACAAGAAGTGTTCTACAATAGAAAATAGCACATCTCGTGTTATCAGAAGAAGCTAGATTTTCCAGTGGGAGACAGACAACGCTATCATGTCAAACGACTTAAAAGCCTATGGCACATTCACTGATAATTCAATCCATCAGGCAATGGTTTCTTTGCGTCATAAACAGTGTTTTTACTTTTATTTGAAAAACAAGCAATGACTGCGTGCTATGGCTCTTGTCCTACTCCGTTTGTGTGTGTGTCTGGTCGTTCTGAATTTTAAACTGTTCTCTCAGTACATGTACCTTAATAAGTATTATTTAACATGTATAAAGAAGGAAAAGACTGTCTAACTGTCAAAATTATTTATTTTTTTAAATTTCAGAACTGTCAATTTCATTAAGCATTTGATGGTAATATAAATGCTTAAGATCATTTTGAATTATTAATCGGCCGTAAAAACAATCAAAACAGTTTTTGGATTTCACATAATTAACAGCAAAGAAAGATATGTGTTAAACACCCTAATTGCTTGTTCTCATATCAAATAATTCTTAACACAAAAAAGTAAGTTTCATTTGGTGCATAATATTCAATATATCTTAAAATTAATTGTTTTGGAAAGAGTCTATTTTTGTATATTTTGATAGTTCGATTTTTTAATCCGAAGTATTTAGTAGCTTAAAATTAGCTTATAGAGCCACTAATTAATCCATGGTTCTTTCACTTGAAACATTCACTTCATTGCCTGCAATATATATCAATAGGTGCAAATGCACCTATCGAGACATTTTGATGGCGTCAATGAATTGTAAACGTGAAATGATAAAAAGACTTAAGTGTACTTACAAAACAAATTAATGTACTTAACAGTTGACATTAAGACTACAATGAAACCGTATGATTTAGCTGTTTCAATTATAACAACAACTGTTAAAGAACGTGAACATCATAACTGTACTGCAGCAACGGGCTGGTATACCCAAAAGATGGAGGGGTTTTTTTTGTTTGTTACTGAGAGTCAAAAGCCCTTGTCTGCTTTCACGGGGCTAGAAATACATATTTCACCAGTCCATATGCGAATTCCACTAACCAAATATTGTTCAAAGTGATCAGTAGTATTATTAGTCAATCAAGATAGCAGGTTTTAGACTCGCTAATCCAGATTGAGATTAAACTTTCTCAGAGTAACGAGCTTCCTTGACTGTCTAGCCTTGTTTTGAATTGACTTACTCCTTTATCATCTATATAATACTTTATACCACCTACCGGTAGCATGATTAATTAATTCAGCATCGCCAGGTGACGTCTTGAACTAGAAATAGTCCGAATGAAGAAATGTATAAGGTAGCAGTAAATAATAGATGATAAACAGTTTATCACACTGTGCTTTCAGGGTTGGTCGTTAGAACAATATTCTCATCGCGAGCACGTGGATAAAATATCGAGTCTACCTGAGATGACCTCTCGATAAAACAGTGTGATAATGTATACTTGTTACTTTATTTGCCGTGGCAAGAAATACTTTTACCAACACTTCCGTTATTTTCTATTTTCAGTTTGTGTTAATGTTAAAAGAAAATGGTCTCTATCTAATACCAATGTGGTAGGGTGCAATCACATGTGCTTGTATTACGTGCATCGTATTTAAAGTTCTACCAACATAATTGTTACTGTATTGAAACGTAGCTGAATTTATACTTGAGTTGATTGCGATGATTTAATTGAATAAGAATAATTACACTTAAAGTGACAATCAACTGGTCTTCCTTAGGTAATATGTTCATGTTTCTTTTATAAAACCCCAATATGCATATAGTTAATTATGTTTTAACATAAATATATTGCAATTGTGCAAAAGTACACACGTGTACTAATATATACGGGGTTTTAATATGCGATGTGACACAAATTAGGCCCTCGTGTCAATATTTGAGCTGATTACTGAGTGTAATATGGAACAAGTCATGCGTTATTCTCTATTGATCATATTTATGATCGTGATAAGGGTTGTTCTACTTGTCCATATTCGTTTAATCGGTTCTTAACATTTCAGAAAAAGAAAAAAAAGTGAATTATACCCTTTTTCTGTTGTTCACTGATAATTTCAAATCCGAATAAAATATTTTCATATACAGTATGTAGTAAATGAAAAAAAAAGGTTATGTTTTAATTACTTCCCTATCCTACCCCGTGTCTGGCCCCTCCGGTTGATACAGGTGAGGTTATGATTATGATTATATGACATCCTCTAACTATCTCTTTAGTGCTTTCATTGAAATGTAATGCTATCGTTCATCACGATGCATATATAATAATGTGATAACTGCCCATTATACTTTCCATTGCGATTTTGTCATTGAACGCTTGCTATTAGTCCTTTACTCTGTCAGGAAACTGTGATGAATCGAGCTTTGTCAGCTTGAGCTAAAATATTGATAAATGCGAACTTTTTAATAATTTTCTGCTTATTTCTGTCAAAATTTATGGATTTCAAAATTACTGATGCATAGAAAACACGTTGAATCCCAGTCACTGAAGTTCCATTTTCGATTGAGTTTTTTAAAACTAAATTAATATTTTAATTTCTCATGGCATATGCTTTAAAAAAAAAAAAGATAAAACCGAAGGATCACTAAAACCACAATTCGAACTCGAAATCGATAAAACAATGTCATATTATAAATAAAGGAAAAATATATACACGGATAACTCAGAAAAATATCGATTCAACTTGTCACTATATTACTCACCTGTTAATGTTACTGAGTAGGCCATTCCTATAATGATGTATTTATATGGTCTTTACAATGGGCGCATTACATATTCTCGACTCCGGTTATGTAATAAATCTCACCTTCTTCCTGTATACTATTCGCCAATATCGGGGTGTTAATGAAATAGCAAAGGCGAGGCGACATTAAGATAGTGGTAAATTATAACATGCTTCCATTGTGACGCCTTTTGTTAATTGGAACGTGATAATGCCTTCACATATGTTAAATGTATACTTAGACAGTGATGTCATCACTAACATACAGTATCAAGACCAGGTTATGTATAGATTTTTTATTCACATTGAGTTGTCTAGAACTGATATCAGAAAGATATAATGATATGAAAATGTTTGTTTTCGTCAATATACTTTCACAGTTTTATGAATTAATCGATCAATCATTCTAAATATGATCCTTTGCTGTTCGGTACAGAACGAAACTATATTCTTCTATCCGGGTGTCCCAGTTGATATCCCACCTGCCTTTCATCTAAATGGCCGGGGTTCGATTACCCGATCCAACGTGAAAAAGCACTTTGTCACGTGCTCAACCACGTAGTTATTTTTTCGGTACTCCGGTTTCCTCCCACATAAATACCCATTGCACGCTAACATCCGGGCCGGCAAGAGTGATTAATGTAAAATGAAGAAAACATCACTTTTTTACAATTATTGCTAAATAAAGGAAGTTTGTAGTCCTTTCCAGATTTCAGTTCGGAAGCTGTTAATGCTTAATATGTATAATAATGGTTGTCTCATATGCATGATCAACGCGCTCTGTATCCTTTCCATACCATCAAGATGATGCTACGCGATCTTATCAGATATATCTTTCGACTACTAGCACGACATTGATTTAAACATGGCGTGCTAATCAGTTGAATGTGACTTTCAGCGGGCTTACAAAACATGTTGATGGCAAATTAGAAAAGCTTGTACACATGCAAACTGGTAATGTTGGCATGAGAGGATCAAAATCGTTTCCCCGAGAATTCAATCTAAATCAGGAAGTAATATTTTGTGATGTCAATCAATGTCAAATTTCCCATGTGACTTTGTTCAATACATCAAGAAATCAGTTCATGTTTAATCAGGACAGGCCCAAAACTTGTCTGCATACTTAATATCTATCTCTCATCTTAAAGGACCATTATTCATAGATTTCTGTTTCTTTTTCCTTTGAGATGGAAGAGGGTATATATATTCCGTCTTTGCGTATTGCAGAGTTATCTTATCTTGGGAGCAGGTATTGATTGTTACGTCACTTGTTTGTGAGAGTTACGTCATCATTTTTTGAGAAAACGACGTAATTTTTTCGAACAAAACACTGACGTAACAATCAATACGTGCTCCCAAGAGAAGATAACTCTGCAATACGCAAAGACGGAATAGGATGTCAAACAAAATGCAAGAAGACGCCTAATGTTCGCTTGTCCATAACTTGTCTCAAATGACGTAACTTCGTTAATTGACTGGTACAAGTATTGAAACTAATTTCACAACCTACGTATATGATTGGCTACTCTAAAGCTGAAATGTACGACACATCCTGTCCCTCAAAAATAGTCTTTTAGGTTTTTTTCAAATTCGTCTTAATGATTATGAAAGAATTATCAAAAACGAGACCTATCAGCTCTGTATTATTCAGCAATTGCTTTTGTCGTTGCTTTACGATTGCTGACGTTGCAGTGATCGATATCAGTGCCTTATGATAATAACATTCACCTCAGGTCATCGTTCATATTCAATAAGAATGTGTAATTGAACAATCATCATCAGATGAAATGCAAATAAACGAATTTATAAACATATATACACATTATACTAGGAGGGCTACTATGCATTGCAAATCTAACAGGATCGATAGAACTATTGTGGTCGTGTTATAGATATGAAAGGCCATCCGCGGCTGATATTACCAGCAGAAATACGTTTAACCTATCGGCATTTACCAGCCATTTGCAAACACAGTAAAGCGTTTTCCAAAATCGGGAATAAGTTTGCATGTTACTGTTTAAGAGGTAAATAGATAAAACATTCACATTACAAGTTCACGTATATTGGTTTTTCGATTTTTTATTGAATAACTATTGTTTAAGATATTATATATGCAAGCGATATGGAGGAAGATTTGGAATTTAGTCGACTTTGTAAATGTAGAAATATGAAAGGTAGAAGTATATAGATGATAAACAGTTAATCATGCATTGATATCAGCGTTTTTAGAGAGGCAACCGCAGTATCGTATAGATTGGTAATATATAAATATTTTGTGTGTTCTGAAATTTTGAAACATTAACTACATATGTATCTAGGTCAAGGTGCTAGCCACGACCGAGATTAACATCATGATAGTGCATGGCCTATGTCATGTTTCACTGAAGCAACATATATAACACCATGCTTTTTTAAATATATATATATATACTTTATTTATTTTATAACAATTAGGAAACAAGTTATTTGAACCAAAAAATAAATCACTCTTGTTGGCCCGGAATTTAGGCCCGCAGAGGGGTCTAAATATGGGAGGAAACCGGAGTACCCGGAGAAAACCCACGTGGTCGGGCAGGTGAACCCATACCTTTTCACGTCCGATCAGAGAATCGAACCCCGGCCGCCTAAGTGAAAGGCAAGTGCGCTATCCACTGCGCCACCCGACCACGATTTTTTTTAACAGATTTAAACTCTGTACTACAGTGTCTTGTGAACTGACGGAATGATATAATTTATAAACAGAGCTGATGTTATAAATCCCATGATGGATTGTTCATATTACACTGGTATGGCTTTAATGGAAGATTTGTAATCAACGCATTGGCCTTGCAGTGCTATGTTTTATTTGATTTACAGTTCGTCAACTCAAAAGTTGAAACATGATCCGTTTGAAGTCTTAGAAAAAAAATATTCGTTTCTCTTATAAGTTATTTCTTCCCAAGAGGCGCAAAGTTAATATTAATGTTTGTGTTGTAAGAGGATATCCAGGGCTGTTAGTGCCAGCAGAAACACGTTAAACCTATCGGTATTTGCAAATCATTCAAAACATGTTTCAGGATTTTCCCAACCAGATGTATGTTTGTGTGTTACAATTGAATGATACATTCTTTCTTATTTCAAATCTGATTAATTTTTTTCTCTCCCTTTATCGAAGAATTATTGATTTTGATATCATATAAACAAACATTCCATTGTAAACCCTACATTCAATTCTAAGAAAAGGTTATTAGCGGATGTATACATGTGATACAAATTGTATTAGCCACGTTATGAAAACAGATATGTGATATTCAAATCGACTTAAACTATGTGAAATTGAATAGTCTAAACCCCGGATAAATCCTGTTCAAATAGTCGCCGTGGTGTTTATTTGATTATCCGACGGGGAATCTATCGGAGAGGATGTGACACGAGACAGACTCAATAACACGACAGAAAGTTTCTATTCCTGAAAAAGTATCAGACTTAATCTGATCAAAATTATATTAAACCAAACGTTACGTTGCCACGCCAGGCATAAAACGTGTAAGAAAATATCTCCAGACATATATCACATCCTGGTAGGTATAGACATTTGCAATAGATAAAACCACAACAGATGAAAATATCATGCAAATGTTCAATTTTATTGTTTTGGATTTAGTATTATCCCGTCAGATGAAGGTCGTTAATATTCCTTTGACAGAAAGAATGACAAAAACAATTATTAGGAATACTTAGGTACCAGTAGATAATGATACTCCATGTAAAAGGCAACATCACACCAGTTAATGATACTTAAAGATACCGCCATGGCGATAGTATCCACACTATCTTTTCTAAAATGTTAGACAAATTTGAAACATACATTTAAGGCGTAAGTATTGCTGGCCATGATCGAAAGAAGCATCAGTTTTTGCGTCAGTGTACTCAGAACGGGACAGTTTTTACTTAAATAGCGATGTATTTTATATACCATAGTATTAATCCAAAATGTTTATTCATTTTTCATGAATAAATACCTTTCACTCAACAAAAAAATCCATAAATAGAACGCAAAATACTACCAGGGTCACGTAGGCCCTTGAACAGGTGTAACTGTATTAAGATAGGGACACTTTGATATCTAGGATTTAATTTGGGGGGAATGAACACTGAAAAGTTCACATATTTTACAGTCAGAGGAGGTCTACATTAATATTATACTCCAAACTAGCATTACTATTGAAAAAAATAGATTTCTAAGAATGATATTCTGATAAATCGAGTCGCATGACACGTTATTTAAGAAAGCTTTGTCACAAATTCAAGTAATGGGTACTGCTTTCTTACATTATAATTGATAATAATAATAATTTGAGGATTTTATATACCGTTTTATCACAACCTAGTTCATAGGTCGTCTCAAAGTGGTTCACAAATTATTATCCGTGGTTATAGGGCGTTTGCAACCAGCCAATATCTTTCTCAACTCCCTTGGGAGCATACAGCCGGAGCTGCCGTTTCGGCGCTCACAGATAGCATTCACCAATTCTAGCACTGCCCAACCACGTACTCATTAACAGCTGACTAGACTGGAACAAGCGGAGTAAAGTATCTTGCTGAAGGATACAACACAGTGCCGTGACGTGACTCGAATCCGCAACCATTCAGCTACGAGCCCGGGGTCCTAACACTTGACAAACGTGCCTCCTATAAAACTGTTATACAGTTCAAGATGTACGTGATAAACTTCAAAACAGCTTATAATTGTTTTGCTTTATATGAAGATGTATGAACACATCAGCTTAACTAAGTTCATAAGAAGAAAGTGTGATGAAGCTAAAAAGAGGACCATGTTTAAGTAATATTACCATTAAATGTTATAGTCAGGGCATGGAGCATGATACCATTCCAGGTCACAATATTCTGATAAAGTGCCTTTTGACGTGTTTTTTGTAGAAACCATCTAAATATGTAGGCGAGAGCAGAAAAACACAAACGTCCCAAATGTTCAAATCCTTTTCCTTCTTATCCTATAATTTGCTGCGTTATATTTCAGAGATATATCGTGCAAAAGTGCAAACATCTGAAACCTTTACGATCGATATCCTTTTATGGTAATAATCCATGCATTATACACGAATATGATATATATGTATGCTTTTCCAATTTCCTGAATAGTGCGGGTAAGACTTAATCCGGAAGAACTGGTCCATAGGATATGTACTTTTATGATAATGGCCCTTGTAAGTAGGCTAGGGCGTAAATCCATTGATTATAGTAAACCCACTTCCTTTACTATACGGCTATATACTGTTATTGATTTAGTCCCAAACGATAGTTGACAATGTCAAGAAGGATTTGTGATAGTGAGGGGGCATCGATAAGAAATGGAAAAGAATTGCGTTTTCTACTAGAGGCCTATTTGACCATATATCAAAAATACATTGCACCATAGCGTCCAAATACAACAAAAAGCAAACATCAAAGTCGAAACTAAAAACACCCCGAAGAGATCTGATTGGGACATTATATGTATCGAAAATTTGTATATTGACGATACTTGCCATGTTAAAACAGGTCAACTCTTAGCTACGTCGCGTTTATCAAATGCGAACCGGGTTATGACAACGACACCAACAGGGATACTTATGAAAATAATTATAAAAGTGCCGATGTTCATCTAGCCTGCGTGAGTAGAAAACTCGAATACTTTCAATGAGATCATCATTGCTACGTGACCATACAGGAGGAGTTGTAAGGATATCGTTATATTTGGGGTAAGACCGTGAAACAATTAATATATGCCAACACTGTAGTTAGAGAAACCATCGTCTCGCTTATCATACAGCTTAGCAGTAAATATTTCATTAGGAAAGCAGATGTTGACGATTATCATTACATTATTGAGCGTAGATTGATTTATCTCCGTTGGAAAACCATGACTTAGCGGTGAATTATTCACAAGATGCATCTTTCACATTTTTCCTCTCTTGTTTGATAATGACAGCATGAACTAGAATAGCTTATTCAAACATACTGTAAACACATAGATTAACCACCTAATAATAAAGTAACACCAGAAATATGTATGATGATGTTGGCTGGCGATGCTTAACGAATTTGTCGTAAATGTGGTACATGTACAAACCACATCATTATCACACAATCTGGAAAGAACGACAGCTACGCTTTATTAAATAACATCAACTAGGAACGAGGAAGCGTACATGTATCGATACTTCACTGTATAGTTCCCTTTCATTTAAGCTGAGTTATATATCCATCCTATCTAATGGCAGTACAATCGTTATGAACGCGGAATAGAACGAGTAACGTTATTTTATAATTGTATACAACAGCAGTTTAAACACGTGATTACAATAACCTACGGAACCCTTAACCTTTAGAAAGTTTGTGTTTTCAAATAAAACTATGCTCAGGTTTGTTTGTCCAAGCTCGGACCAACGGAAACACGTGTTGAAGTGAGCTAGATTAATATACACATTGGTATATTGTAAACATACCATTCATCGATTAATAAAATGTCATTCGAACTGTTGGAAGCTACACTGTGGACAAAGTTCGTTTATACCGTTGACTGTGTTCATTTGTAACAAACACAAAAATATAATGGAAAAAGAAATTACCATAGCATTTATTGTAACATTTAAATGAACAATAAATACAGACCGGGTACACCTTTATTCTTAAAATCAAATTAAATAGAAATAAGTTTCTATCACAGCAAGACAAAGGACACAATTTAACCATTCATCATACTAATTTCCTCCATACAAAATAACAGAAGCACCAAGCCATGCTTTTTATGGATGCCTCATTAAGAGATAAAGTCCTTGGCCGTTTATGGTAGCATGGTATGTGCTCAAGATGAAAGATGCATTGACTATCCAGCCTAATTGGTTCAATCTTGCTTGATGTAATTGCTTGATTAAAAGGCTGATTTTCTTGTAATAGCACGGCGGAGCAAGCTTCCTGTTATCAATCATTCTATAGTAACGTAACTAGAAGTGTTATACCTAAGTGGCCATATGTCAAGTAAATAGCCATTTCGTCATCAATCATGGCCCTTGCATAATGACAGGTGTTTTGATAACAACGTAAAACTATGAAAGACTATGATGCATTTATACCATAATATGTGTTTTGATAGAAGAAAAAAGAAATGTTTTATTATATCATTATCCATCATGCCTCCTGCAATGACGTGTTATTCATAATATAAACCGTTGCTGCCTTAACTAATACTGAAATAGTAAATCTACTTTCACTCTGCTTCATCATTTTTCTCTAACTATCTTGGCACCCTGTCATACATCCTGAGATTCTGTGTTCAAGTAATAAAAAACAACAAAACATGCATTTTAATGCCAAATGAAATTTGAATTCTTGTCTTGATGCATGTTAACAGATTTGATCATTTTTAAAAATGCTTTTATGCAAATTTGGTTCGGTTGTCTGCAAATGCTTTCAAACTGTCTTACTAATTTCCGTCAAAATTTAAGACATTACACTGTGATCCTTACTTATGTGTTTTGTGAGCAGCCATGATGTCTTTCCTTTTATTTTCGTGTCCTATCAATTACAATTATTATCTTTTTATATCTACTTGTGTTTTGAAATCTGAACTAATTTTTATGTTTCTTTGATCCTGTAATATCCCCTGATATATACCAGGAGTACCCGTTGCGCCCCCTACTGGTCGCACATTACAAACACATCAACCCACCTTGTCTTATTGATTTTCTGTGTTTTCGTCTTTGAAGTATCATACCGAAGCCAATGGATGCTGGATGATAATTATTTAATAACATATATGATATTAAATATGGATGAATGTCTAGTTTCTGATGATACATTTGATTAGAGATTGGCTTCTGCAAATGTCTGTAATTTTAAGCATCATAGCTATGAGTTTCTGGTTGGTATTTATTGATATTGGAAAAATATATACTGACACTATGATATATTTGCTACATATAATGCTTCAAACTTCCGCCTCGATAGGTAGTCAGCTGTATCACTGCCGTGCAGTTTCTTTGTCCTTTCATATATAAAACCATACATAATCCAAAACTATGAATCTATTCAAACTTACTGATGATATCAATGCATTTTTTTACTACTTAAACATCAGCCTGACTTAATTTATTTTAACTGATTGCATTTATGGAAGAACAGAACTTTTTGTTGGTATGGTAGATATATCCACGGCATGTTCATTCTTTCCAGTAATGTAATTTAAACGAAAATGCGGGAGCCTATATTTGGATAAGTGTTAATATAATGAATTCATTACTGCAATAGGGTATCACGCCAATTGCTGCTATATCCTTTAAATGGATTGATGAAATCGAAAATACACCCGGATGGTCAGGAAACTACGTAGTCAATGTATCCTAATGGAGTGGGATTAATCTACACTTTAAGCGGTTCATTGACGTCATCATGAATACCTTATTTTCAAATATAACACATTAATTGATTACTTCAAAAGTGGATTTGTTGCGTGTGGAATTGTTCGTTGTGTTCCTTTAAACTAGTCTCGGTGTGGACATTTTCTCTTTGACAATAGTGCTGAAATATATATATTCTGTTTATATATAAATCTATATGATCTATTAATATATGTTCGCGTGTGGATATTTTCGCACAAATTTACTCACCGCCATAAACGCTAACATGTCCACACTGCTAAAATGTCCATTATATACAGTATATTGAAGCGAGATATCAAGACGGTACCACATTTGAGGAGAAGCTGTTAATCAACCTAGAGCGAACAGTTTCCTCTGCGGGATTGTCTTGGCATGTTTTTGGTTTTTTCAAGCTCTGGTATGTGAATAATCTATTTCAATTTTAGATTGTAAGCATATCAATTATTGTCTGAAAACCCATTGATTTTTGCTGTTTCAGTTAATGACAGTAAATTGTAGAAGTGGGATTGTTCTGTGTTTCTCTATATGATGATGTTACCACTGCCTAATGTGTATTCATAGGGCAGATAAAATACGAAACCCGCTTTTAAATTAAATAATCTGGCATGTTTGCCTTGAATGTTACCAGTAAACTGTAAACTGTTCTTGTAATGAAGGTATTTTGATATGGTTTCTAACACAATTTAAACCGTCGTTGCTTGGACGCAATACAGACCGAATGCATTTGGCTCTACATTACGACTACTTTGAGCGTACGTGATGGATTTCTGCATCACCAGTCGATTTGTTACGGATTACGATTACACACAGAGAATGAACTCTATAGGCCCACTCCATCAATCTTAATTAAAAAACCCAGTTGATATATATCAAGCCCTGTTAATTTTGTTAGATTTTTTTTCAATCTAGTACAAGAACGATACATTCCTTTGATATACGTAAGTGGCAAAATTCTACAGTTTATAGTGTATCAAAATCAATAATTCATCTGTACAAAAATAGAATGATAATGAAATACAAGGCATAACAGGAATGAATTAAGGGGCATAACATCAATTAAAATACTGTGATCATAACATAACTGCTTCCTTGTAAGTAATTGCCTTTTAGCTTAAACAATATTTGAAATCAACAGGACGACCGGAAATGAAAAGTATACTGCGTCTGTGCGCACTCGGAAGTAAACATAACGTGACATGGGGGAAAAGAAACACTCCTTATAAACAAGATATCTATCAAATGATATATGTTTGACAGTTGAACACTTTTGACAAGCCTTTGTCGAAGTAACTACGAAATATATAACAGCTTCACGTAATGCTTTGACGTGCACATGTGAGTAAATATCCTGTAAACAACTCTCTCGTATTCTAACCAGGAAATGTGATTGGTTGAGGGAGGTATTTCCCGTTAGTATAAACCTTCTTTAGCTTAAGTTAAGACATTCCTTAACTTAAGCCATGCTTCCATATTGGATAAATACAGTTAAGGAAATTATCCTAGTTGGTCAGATAATTAGTGAAACCGGAGCTATCAATAATATACATGGGATTCAAATTGTTGTTAACAAATACAAAACTTAGTTGAAGAATACATCAATACAAATCCTCCACACTTATTTTTACAATGGTTTATGCAAGCAGTCTAACATTCAGACAACCGGAATCGATTCCCGGCTGGAAGAAATCAAATACACATATGTCTGGGATCAAGCTGAGGGTAGGTAGCCACCATTATAGGAATTGGCAACTAAATAACACATAACGAGCAAAAATGAAATAAAATATTTTTGACGCCATTTATAAATATATTCATAATAACGAATAACTATTGTGAATAATATTTGTTGATGTGTGGCGTTATCCAACATTACAATAAAAGCAATAATTATACAGAAAAGCCGGGAAGGTTTAAATCATTCAACTTCATGTGAAAATAACATACCGAGGTTTTATTCCGTTAATATGATGTCGTCATAGCAACCGGTGTAATGATCTTAACGTGAATGGCCCCTTCTCCTCCAACTACATTTTTAACATTATATATTCACTCCAATCACAAAACGCACATGATATGAGCCATACATACGTATTAACCACCAAAGCACGTCTAGGCAATAGAGGAACATAATTCTTTTTACTGAAATACGTATTCGGACATGTACATGCAGTGTCAAAGATCGAAGTCAACGGTAAAAATAAACACCACAATATATTTCTCAAATGTATTTATTTAAGCGCGGAATACAGTGGATTTCTGGAACGTAATTGTTGAACTGCAGAACTTGATTTGATGACACATTGTATATATATATATGAGCATTATGATGATTGTACAAATGGCGGTATTCCAAAGCCAATGACAAAGTATCAGCAAGCGGAAGCGACGTTGCAAAAATTGCCCTGGCTGTAGGTTAAGGTTATAATAAACGTGTTTGGGCCATTGTGTTCATATTATACTAGCCTAAATATTAACATCTCTGTGCGACAGAACATTGTGAGCTTCAACTATTTTACGCAAAAATAAAAATAAATTTGCAATGAATTTTTTGCATAAGAATGGTTTAACCAAAGCCAACTTGAAAACGTTGAATACATTATGGCATAACGATGTTTAAAAGTTCAGTACGTGTAGATGCTAACACGTGAACAATAACATACAATGGACCATTCAAAAGGTTGAGCAAATACAGAAATATATAAAGAGTGTTAATCAATGTATATTGAACAAACAGAAAGCATAGGGGGAAAATCATATCACACTGTACTTTAGATTAATCTACCAGAGACGTGTCATTTTTACTTCCGCTGAAAGAGAATCAAACAGAAAAACAAGTAGACGGCAGGCTTTCGTTTATTGATTTGTTAAAAATGACTCATTACCATGATCTGTTAACGAGCCGAGTACGGAATAGGTCTTATTGATTTTTCAAGTTAGTTTGAATTCACATCTTCCGGTTTATGGAAATGACGACAAAAGCACGTATTTAGAACATTCAAAAGGTTCTCTGTTTCATCTATAATACGTTTGCTATATTTGTCGAATGAAATTAAATGATCATGTTACATACGCTTCTCGAGCACAGAACAATGTGTTCAACTTTTCCTTATCGCTTTATTTCAAATATGTTTCGAAATTTGTTAACCACTGTTTGTTAAAATTTCGCAATTAGTGTACTACAACAAACAATTATGTGCTCGTGATATTACGCTGAGGGAGTATATGTTTATTCCATACTTTACATATGTCCTATGTAGATATTACCAGATGGTGACCTATCTATTCATATATTCCTTCCGTAGAAGTACACACATTACTCTGAATGGGCTTTTTTTCATGTCAAAACTAGTATGAAGAAGTGTAGCTGTCTTGTATAGAAAAGTCTCTATGATACTTTGAGGTTTTATCATAGTCACATTTCTACCAAGATTACAAGGATCGACAGGTTATACTTGTAAATATTTCAGGAAGTGAAATAAAATTCAAAGACCTTGTGTGTTCAAGGGTTTGAATAGTAACTGCTTGTGATTTCAAAGGGAAGATTTAAAAAAAAAACTCAAGCGAAATTTTGATGTGGAACAGTCGGAGTCCATAGGGAGTTGCTGCTCAAATAAAAGTATTAAAACTTAATGAGCTGATCGCGTATGACAGCCTATCATAGCAAATACACAACATTTACAGCAACCTATCAGCTGACTTGATTTTAAACCAGTAGGTGTTTTTGGTTGAAAACACATTGCTGTTCGACCCTGAACAATGGTGACATAATAGTATGTACTGCATCACACACTATTCCATTTATGCAGAAAGCATCCTCGAGAAACAGCATCAACAATTTTGTAAACGTGCAACCTGTAATGCTTGTCAACTGTCACGCTGTGGTGGGGTAAACGAAGACTAAAATTAAATCGTCCACATATCTGATGATATTCGGAGTTTAATGATGTTTTGATAGAGGATTGCATCCGACAAAAATGTGAACTGGTGATTAGGTCACTCAAATGTTATTTTATAGAGCAATTCAACTGAAATATCACAAGTATAGGGTTCACTGATGACGCCCAACTCAGTATCAACAGTATGTCATTGGACTAGATACGGTTTTGTGTCTAGCTAATGACATTAAAGCACAAACTTAAAGCTTGTTTTCAAATCTTTGTTATACAAGACTTCTAAAATGTTTAATTTGAAAGTTACGGTAGCGTATTGAGTCATTTCGTTGTAATGCATATTCCCCCCGAGCAGACGAAATCATTTAGCATTAATTCTCGTTGTTTCGTCTCAACAAACTTTAATCCTCGTTTTTATCAGATGGCATTTTTAAATGGTCATTGATTGATCACAATATATGATCCTAATAACTTTTGCAGATAAAAAAAAAACTAAGCGCGTTTTGTTTACTGTGGACATGCTTATTTTGACACAGTCAAATTTTAGCGCATTATCGTATTGATGAATTTGCGCACCATCGATATGGTATGATGCACTAGAAACTATATATAGACACTGTATTTAGCGCTATCATTGTTTAGCGCAATATCGCAAACGTTATATTAAGAATACCACTGAAATATGTGCATCTGTAGTGTAAACAGTAGATTTATTTCATTAACATGAGATTATTTGAAAACCTTAACAGAACAAAAAACTCTTCATGTGAGTTCACACAAAAGAAAAAAGAAACAGAGGGGTTACCAATGCATAAGGAAATAGCGATTACCCACATCGTATCATCGAAGGCAAAACCAGGCACTTTGGAAGACAAATGGGTTTAAATTATGTTATAAAATGTGCAGATAGGCAATGTAAATATTTGTCAACTGCTTAGGTAATACTGCCTATTAGTCATCTGTCTGTCTGACCAATGTCAGATATTGACAAGCATATGTCAGTGGCTGTTATATCTCAGCGACGTTTCGTTGTCCATGCTGAAGCAATCGATTTCACGCACGCGACACATATATCAGGCCGTTTATCAGTGGAGCTAATGGATAAATACGTCACTGGACTACCAACAAGTGAAGATTGCTTCAGACACCGGTAGCAGTTGTGAACAGTGAAAAATAACACCATCTGAGTAACATGTATCAAAGCTTTACACACAATCAATGTTTCCAAACCAATTGATCCCTTTATCAAATTATGACTGAAAGGAACCAGTCGGTCTTGAAACGTTGTGACACAATTTGGTTCGTGCATATACATTGTTTGTTGTGTTACGTAAACCTTTGATACACAATCATTCATAACTGGTGAACCCGTTAAAGTTCTTCCAGTCATAATCTCATCTTACAGAATGTACCGTAGAGTTTAGACCTTAAGTGTTATCAACATTCTGGACTTCAATAAGATGGTATTTTCAAATATTTCAATAATTCAATAAGGTTATGTAATGTTAAGTCTTCACTGCCAAAAAAGAGTTATTTTAGCAATTGTACAATATCATTGAAAACATTAAGGGTTATTAATCAAATTCTGCCACCATGGCAATTATTGTCATACCCTCTATATAGTTGTATGCATGTTATTTCAAACGTACCTTGCCGTCAAACTGTGTAATGTGATCAAGCGATGGCTTGAATCTAAACTAGTTTCTTTAACAAACTTTGCTTAATTTCCTTATAAAACATCAAAATGCAATAAGAAAATTTTACTATCAATGTAAACCGAAGCGAATCCTAATGTGTGTCCTGATTTTTGTAACCGAAGAACGCGGGATCGATTTCTGTTTGTGATTTGGTTCCCCTGACTTACGTGTCATCAAATTGACCCAGACATTTGGCTCCAATTTCTTATTAGCAGACACATTTCGCAGAAGGGCGTTACTTAGTATTAGACCTCGAATAGCTCTCCTCTAATTTTAAATTTGCTGGGTTATCTCAGCGATTATACTGGTGAAAATTAAGTTTTACTGGCGGCTCAGAGTCCTTGAAGTCGAGCTATGTTTAACTGCTGGATTGTTCTGGTCTGGTACACATATGAGGGAGCTTTAAATAGTCAACCTTCTCAATCTGAAAAGGTCACTACAGCTGTATTGTGTAATGTAGTTCATTTTTGTCACTGTTATTACAACCAATCTTAAAAGTGCAATCTTTCGTTCATCTTTCTAAATAATAATGATATACAACATTTAATAATGCGCCCTATCTAGCTAGAATAATCCGCTCTAAAGCGCTTTACAGTACATAGATATACAGATTAATTAGCATATACATTAATCAATACAATTTTTGAGGAATTCGAAGGAGCTTCCTTATCAGGCGCTTACTACTAGTCCTATGCCCTCCCTATATGAGCATGCCTGCGTGTTTGCTGGAGATGTATTATGATGGATAATTCTTCGAGACAAAGGAGCGATATTCTTTTCAAATTTATAATGAAATATCAGTTTCAAAGCGAACATAGATAGAAATGCCAGCTTTACTTCGTGTTTCTAGGTTACTATTTTAGGTATAAAGATAGTTGATTCTGGTTGTGAACTACATACAACTGTCCTCGAGATCAGCTGTAACCTTTTACAAAGCAGGCGGAAATCATTCTTGCATGATTTACATAAATTCAGACGTATTTCGAGGGGGAAAATGAGATTTAAGCAGTAATTTAGACCAAATTTTTAATTTCCAACGTTTTGGTCGCGATGGACGAAACAGCTGTGTGGTGCTGTTAATTTATTTCGTCAAATCTTAATGTGCAATCACTGGCAGGTGGCAAACTTTGCTGGTGACAACAACTATCTCATTTGAGTAATGAGTGCTAATAAATCCAAACAGTGAAAATAAGAACACAATATAATATACATACCAATACATGTAACATGTCACGGGCAAAATTAACACTGTGCGAAATCGAAATTTCTGCCAGTGAAGGGCGAAATTTGGCTGGGCGAAAGTTTACCGACATACAGTATACGCACTTAACTAAAAATTAACCAGTAATACTTTAATTTTGAAATTCATATAATGAGGGGGATTTAAGCAACTCCCCATTTTAGACCAATTTTGATTTTTGGCCCAAAGCACCACTAACGAGTCAGAACGAAACAGACGTACGGTACAGTGTAATTCTTTTTGTCATACTTTTAACAAGTTTTACCAAATGTATACGTGTAATCACATATGCGAGTCTTACGTTCTGTAAATAAAATATGCATCTATTTACCCGTGTGGCGATGATATCCATTTGTCCCCGAGTGATCTGATCTAAATCCGTTACACTCCGATAAATATTCCTGTTTCGCCTTCTGAATAACGTCCTGCACAAATTCATCTATTAACTCAGAATTATCGCTATCCACACTAGAACTTTTATTCCAGGACATCTTCAATTTGATTTTTCGTCCAGGACCTTTTCTAAATGCAGATTTGGACGGTTCTATCCCAACGGCGTCCTCCATTGTCGTATCCTAAAATAGAAAGAACAATTAAAAAAAACATCTCACAGAGACTATGCTATGGTTAAATCACGTGATTAAATTTCGAATACAAACCAAACTTGCTCGAAGACTTGGTTGATTAATAATTTAAGTGATGATATAATGCTGATCCCTAAATACCCTTTCAGTAGCAGTGTTTGACCAGAAGATCGGGATCGAGGCTGACCTCTGGAGAGTAGGCACGTGCACTTTAAAGGGTCTACATGTGCCAGGTAGAAAATAACAAGCTGATATAGCTAGTTTACAGTTTATCTTCGTAAAACAAATTAGATTTACATATTTATTCACAGAAAATTGATGACATTTAGTACACAAAGATCAAAAACTCTTATAGCTAATGTCATATATTACCCGCTAAGGATATTTGACGAAAAGAAAATTCTCAAGACGTTATTTTGGTCACGCGTTTCCTAAGCACAACGCACCATTTCAACAAGTACGCTCCAAATTTGATATAGATGTAGTTACAACTGGTTGTTTCTGCTCTAATAAAGCAACACATGTACACTGTCCTTTTTTACGAAGGGAGAGGTGGCAGAATGTATGGTTTGGGACATATATGCACTATTACGCAATAATCAAACGAAATAACGACTTAAGTGTTATCCCAATTTCAATGTATGTTTTGAAGAGGCATCGACGAGGAATCTATTGACGCAATAAATGTAGATAATATTTCATTTTATATAACAAATTACCTGTCAATTGCAGTTATATAGCTTCCCTAGCAATTGACGATATTGGAATAGGTACAGACTGCAATAGGTATGCATGTCGATCATTCTTATTGTATAACGTGAACGAAGAGTGTAGGGTTTATCCATAGCTATACGTATCATCCTTGTAAAATACCAGCCGCCGCTTCCTACCAGCTCGTCTCGGGAGAAGTTCTCTTTAGCTCATTAGGTAAAGCATAAGACTGATAAACCAGTGGTCCTTGGATTTTCGAAATCATGGGATGCATACATGCAAAATCCGCGACTCATGTTTTGAACATTCTTGTGATTTTTCTTCGACAACTTGTGATATATATTCGAAAACTTGTGATTTTTTTTTAATGTGCAAGATGTCTATTCGAAACAGAATTATTTATATACTAAATAAATCTTGGAATTTCTTTAAAAATCAAAATCATGTTATTCAAAATCGAAATCGTGTGATTTGCGTTCAATATACATTTTGCACCACAAGTAATCTGACATAATCTACATTCTTTATAACGATATTTCCGTTGGCTGCAGACTTCTTGCTTTATCAATACCACGATAGGGATCTTGAGACGGAGAAACTCAATTTGGACTGAAAAGGGAATGACGAATAGAGATACTCAATTATGACGGCAAGAGGCGTTCGCTGCTACTTTACCTCAACAATTTCTGCAGTCATTGGGAGAGAAACAATAATAATATCAATCCAATTAATCATGGTCTATTTATTATCAATAAGATCTAGCTTTCGAGTCATTTTGTATAGGCTTTTCGTTCCCGTCTGTATGTTTGGGTCCTTGTATGTTGCCTTACCTTTCTTTCCTGTCTCTATTTTTGGTTTGCATGTAGATATTGTTCCTGACTGTAAGTTTAGTTCCTTGTGTGTTGACATTTCACACCTATTAGTATAAGTTCGGGTGCGTTGACCTTTCCTTTATGCATGTAATTGCGGGTCCTTGTGCGTTGACATTTCTTATTTGCCTGTAAGTACAAGTCCTTGTGCGGTGGTCTTTTAGTTTTGCTTGTAAGTACAAGTCCTTGTGCGATGGTCTTTCATTTTTGCCTGTACGTTCGGGTCTTTGTGGTGTGGTTATGATAATTTATTTTAATGCAATGTCAGCTATAACAACAGTCCTTTTTCTTTATCCGCCATGTGATCAATTAGATTGAACTTCATGAACGTTTTAGTGACTGTATCAACTGAACCAACTACGTGTTCTGTCATACGGGAACTAATCGATTGGAACTACGTAAAAAGGCGGGGTCACAACATTTGGCCCCCACTTAGATTTCTTTTATTCTTTCTCCATATGTGATACATAAAAAATATCAATAACCGCATAAATGATTATTCATAATTACTACTAATAACCGCAGTTGACCTCCTTGCATAACACCATGTTGAGTGACGGGGGTATCCTAACAAATTGACAGATAAATGTTACAGGCGAATGTTATTTTGAAAATGAATTATGAATATACAGTGTATAAAATCACTATTATTTTGATACTAAATATGTCATATTGGTATACATGAAGTAAGCGTAGTGATACTATTAATTAGAAAAACATGAACGAAGGTCAAGGTCATCAACGTTTACAAAACTTTGAACAACCTACTTCCTAAATATCAAGTCCAAAGGACCTTTGGTCATGCAGACACACAAGTTAAAGGAAAAGTGGAAAGAAAGCTATGTTTTTCCTTCTTTGAATCAAAAGTGTTATATTGACAAATTTCCCGGTTGTCAATTTTTATGAAATTCCTGATGTTGAAAGATAATATTAGTAGGCAACTTTTAAGCAAGTATGAAAAATAGACTCGTTTTAGAACTATGTAAATTAACGTGTAAAACAAATGAAATGTTCTCATTAGTAAAGAAATTTCAAATACTTTTCTTCTTAAATCTTCAATAAAAAGGACAATCGTTTCTTGACATACTGAAATATTCGGTTTCAAAATAACAGTTGGACTATGTTGCACATGATGGTGATATAATTCTATAGTAAATGTGTCATTTAAATGCTCTCGGAGGACGTGTATAACCGTACCTTTAACACCCACACAGGTGTAGGTCAATGAGGTCCCATTTATCATAAAATGAATTCTGAAACTAACTGTTCCTGATTTAAGCTCCCTACCTATACCAATACCTTTTTGGATTTATCTGTTTTTGTTAAATTCGAAGCGGAGACCGACGCTTATGTTAAATCTTCATAGGCGTTGACCCTACCTTGAGTAATTTGCAACTTCACAACCATACATGTCTGAATAACAACATTGTTTTTTTCTGGTAATTTGCGTCCTCGTGATAGCATTAAAGGGGCATCACGGTGAAGTAGCTTTATCTTTTGTCTTTTTGTCAAATAATACATAAACATACCAAGTGAGACTCCTTATGGAAAATAACGATCGGATTTGGCTGAAATAGATTCATAAAAATGAATAAATCTAAGAAAATCATCGGTATTTCTACCTGTCTGACCAACGTTTTGTTCAGGGATTTCCCTATACTAGCGCATGCGCATAGCACACCAGTTCTTTGTAAACAGAATGACTGGCCGTGTGAAGTAAGCGAAAGAAAGTGTCGTACCGTGTCAGCTACGAAACGAAAAGTTGCCAAATGGTCAAAGATAGCGCAAGGAGTACGTTACGGAATCATTATTGAAGGTGTGCAGTATTCAAAGGAGAAAATAACTGCCGTAGCAGTTAGTATGGTGCATGTATTCTTCCGGATAGCCGGTTAAGCTGAAATGGAATCGACAGAAATGCTAGCGCTGTTTATGTTATGAATAAATATCTAAAACTATTAAGCTCGCTAGTATCTTTGTCTGAGTTTGAACACAGATGAACTTAGTTTTATATGTTAATGGGCATGTATTGGAGAGAGTTTACTTTGTGTTTCTATAATTATACAGTGGTTTATGCGAAAGGAAGGGATAAGTGACTGGTTAGTTTGATTTTGCCATGAGGCCCTCCAAGGGATAACTGTTGTGATGGCCCACGGCGTATTTTCTGGGTCACCGAGATACGTGTTATCTAAGTCCGTGGATTTACATAATTTATAATATTACCGGGTTCAATAAAATGGTATGATTTAATTATATTGCTGAATTAAACGATTATTTTTGTTTTTACATGCAAGATTTAAATTAGTACTAATATGAATACCCGGCCTCCTCTGCCCCGGCAATATATAAAAAAAAATCAGAAAGGTTTGTCCCTTGGTGTAGGGAAGGTGTTTAGCCCCTTACCATCTGTACCGGACAAATTCCGGTACTAAATTCAATATATATTTAAATACATCTACTTTATGTTTATGCCTATTATCATTGTTGACATTTAATTGTAAATGTATGACGGGAGAAGGCTGTGATAAATTGTAAAAACTTGTGCACCATCCCTTGTTTTACTTTATAATTACAGATATAAAGAATAGATAAAGAATAGATAAAATGGACTATGTGATATATATAACGTCAAAGAGGGTAAGGTGAGTTAAAATACATCAGTCTATATAATAGAACGATGTCTTTCAATAATAAAATAATGCATTCGAGTCCACGGAACTGAAAAGAGTTTTCATATCCAGGACTCGAACGTAGTTATCACGAATGTGTTTCAAATCGGAACATTCTATTAAAAATGTTCTACTGTAAATGGAGTGTCACATGCGTGGCATGAAGGTGGATCTTACCGTTTTAAAAGGTACGAATGAGTAGGAAATGTGTGCCCAGTACAGAGCCGAGAGAGGACAACTTCTTCTCTACGATCTTTCCGACTGGGAACAGATGTTTTAAGTTTCAGTTGTATTTTAAAGAGTTTGTTGCTGGTCTTGAGAGACCATCGTTGCTGCCATTCATTTTGAATAGCTGTACGAATAAATGGTTTAAAATCTGTATATGGTAGTTTGATATTTGTTTTTTAGAAATTTAACGCTTAATTTGCCTTCCTGTCAACAAATTCGTTGCCTTTAATTCCGACATGGCTCGGAATCCATAGTAAAGTTATTTGAGATTTTTTTAAGACACGAGATTTGCGAAAAGCAAGGTTTTGTACGAGTGTGTTTTTAGGATCTCGTGACTGTAAACTTTGTTTGTTTGTTTGTTTGTTTGATTTTGTTTAACGTCCTATTAACAGCTAAGGTCATTTAAGGACGGCCTCCTCTGTGTGCAAGATGCATGTGTGTAGTGTATGTGTGTGTATTTTGGGAGGCTGCGATATGTTCGTGTTTGTCTCCTTGTGATAGCGCGGAACTGATGCCGACTTTATAGTGCTACCTCACTGAAACATACTGCCGAAGACACCCAGCAGGACGCCCCACCCGGTCACATTATACTGACAATTGGCAAACCAGTCGTCTCACTCCTATAAGTATATACTACCATTTTCAAAGACTTTGGTATGTCTCGGCCAGGAGACAGAACCCAAAGCCTTCCTCACAGAGGCGAACGCTCAACAAATGGCCAAAAGTGAGGCATTGCAAGGGAGACATTAGGAAGAAGAAAGTTATTTAGAACGTAGAGAAGAGATAAGGTCCCAAATTTAGTCGCCTCTTACGATCATGCAATTGGGGGCAGCAGGTACAATTCTTACGCCCTACCTGCAGGGTCATTGTAAACTTGTAGGACAGATAGAGACTCTAAACAAAGTATTGCCTTTTAAATGCGGTGTTCATCGATATGGTCGAAGGCCAAACCAATGACGCATGCTTCGGCAGATGGAGGTGCCGTCTCGTAGTCGATCTGAAATGCAAGAATTAGCAGTACAGCAGGCTGCTGCCACTTTCTCACCATCTTTGGAACCATCGGTGTAAAGTTGTGTATGAGAAAGGTAATTAGCAACATGTTAAGAAAGTATCATTTTTCTAACGAAGTGATACTAATGGTAGGTAGTCAAGTGAATCATGCTTCAAAACGGTTCAACTGGTTTGAGTTACTTTAAGCTAATATCTTTGGGACAATGGGAAGTTTATTCGCCTCTGAAATATTATAACCACTAACTTAAAAGGTGAAACGTAAATACTATTTATTCGAATTTTAATTTATATTTAGTAGTGAATTATAAAGCAGCCAGCAACACAGTACGGTTATATAAGGCCAGATGTTAGCGAAAACGTTAAGGATTGGTGGGACCAGCGAGATGTAGACGCGAAAGGTTACAGTAAAAAAAGTTGACAGGTGTTCAGTAGCCTAACTGCTTTTGGTGATAGTTCCGTTTCGTAGAATGGTTTTGTTTGGTTGGTTCTGTTTTAAAGACCTCGCAACATCCATTGTCATATGAAGACGAGTTCTTATGTCAACACCACTGACAAGAAAGATTAGGCAAGTGAGAAAAAGAAAAAGAAAGAAAACCCGAGTGTTGGGATAGGGGCAGGAGTTTAATTTTGGTCTCTTCAATGTCCCGAAGACGGAAGGAACAGACAAAAAAAATCAATTTTGTAGGAGGCCCTGCATAAGTAAACTATTATAACAGGTAAAGGGATACAGCAAAGCCTTTTTTCTCGGAACCTGCAGAGGTCTAGTCAAGTAAACAGAAGGAAACCGAATATGTGCAGGTAGACACACATACGTCGTCCAATATCGTCAGGTAGTGGAATTCAGCTTTCTATTCCTTTCCCAAACATGAATAGCAAATAGTGTAAATAGGCGTTAGTGGTGAAAACTAGGTCTACTGACTGTCAATGACTGCTTGTTAGATTATCACTGACTTTGTCTACGTAAGTGAACGGCCTTCACAACGAAGTATCAAGTTACAACAAATCGAAGGACAAAGCAACCGATTTCTTGTATCAACTAACTGGACTAATATATAAGATATTGTAAACTTGATATGCGTAATAACACCTCTACCTAAGTAGCAGTTATACACGTAGATCAAGCTGACAACTAAGCACAATATGCAGTATAACAAGCTGACAACTAAGCTCAATATGCAGTATAACAAGCTGACAACTAAGCACAATAAGCAGTATAACAAGCTGACAACTAAGCACAATATGCAGTATAATAAGGTGGCAATTAAGAAAATGTACACACATAAAAAAACTGAAGTCAAACAATTACTTTAAAAATGTCGTGACAATAAAACACCTCATTGTACGTAACAGCTCAGTTATTAAATAATTGACAAGTGACAAACTACTTGATTTGTATAGCAGAGTCATAACAAAGCAACACTTGGATTTATAAGATAACTAAACAACACAGCAGATGTGAGGTCATCAAGCATACGAGATGACATGTTCAGTTCAATACATAGAAAACATATATACAAAAGTAGACAAGAAGAAGGCAGGATTCGATACTAGGCCTTAATTGTAATGTAATTTAGGATATCAACAACGTATGTCTTTGATTCATATGGAAACTTGCGGACTTGATTTGCGTGTTAACCAATAAAATGGTAAATATGTCTCATAGCTGAAATTCATAATTGCTTAGCCTAACGTTAGCACTGTATGCGGTTATTATTGCTTGTTCTTAATGCAATGATATCAAAACAAAAGACAAAGCATCCAGAACTCCTTCAAACCCAGGTACACTGGAAGGTTTAGCGTTTTCTGCAACACATGTGACTTATTCCGATGTTAAACTTGAAACCCACATAGATCCATAAAGAACTATAGTCGATAATGATATTTCAAAACAAATTGCTTAATTAATTTCTTAATTCTCTTAAGGCACTGTTTATTGCTTTCACGCGGCCATTCCTTTTTGTTCCCGTAGACCGTAGACCGTAACTAGTGTCTGGTTGATTTCATCGTCTTACTTAAGTATCGTCCCAACAGCTTTAATGGTGTCATTATATGTTTACAGTATACAGAATATATACATATCCATATGTCTATTTTATTTAAATTTGGTTATGTTAAAAACTAACAACCGAAAAATGCGATATTTGCCACCGCCACGTAGGTTGATGTGGGAAACTTCATATATAAGGCTTACGATATTATTCACATATTTGAGATTGCTTAAATGGCATACGATATATGTTTCACGGATGTAGACAAATAGTGAAAATGAAATAAATCAGTAAAATTGTACAAATCCATTAAAACAGCAATACTTCTCTCTGAGATGCAATACCATCAAATATATATTACAGCAGTTTTCACACATTTCGCAATATCTTTGAGCTTTCTGTGTTGCCGGTACAGCTGTTCTCTGTTAAAGCAGTATCATGCTTTGCCTCAATTCTGCAATTGCAGCGAAGCTATAAAGTAAGTGAACACAAGAAAAATAAATACCAAGTATACACAGGTAGATGCAAGACAATATATATATACATACTTACTTTCGATTTTTCCAAATGACCTATTCTTGTATGGCTAATTCAGAATTTAACTGGTATAATACAATCCAAGGAATGATTGAGCTAATTTCCAATTTCTCAGTCAAACACTGTCATTATGATCCCGATACTGCTCCGTACCATTAATGTGACTAGCCCAGATATATCGTACTACACGCTTGTCAACACTCTAGCTTAGAACGGATCGTTATTTTTGTCATGACTGCGCACGCGTGACCACGAAGCTGTGTTGGATGCAATGCTTTATCGCGACACCGCTATTGTGCCATCTGTCAACTGAATCCTTGGAGCGCTTTATTTACCCTGATCAGCTTAACGCTTTAAACAATGCTATTTTCTATACAATAACCTTAAACTGTGTTCTGAGTCAATTTACGTTACCAACACCCCATCCCCTATCAGTTTTTAAAATAATATTAATCAGAATGGCTAATGTATCAAGATATCCAATACGCTTCTCAGTAGTACATTTGTTTCAAACGAAAGCTTACGCTCTGAATAGTTCAAAATGCGGTATACCGTGACTGTGACGTTGCCAATATCGACCCGTTACGTCCTGCTGTCGTGTCACCCCGACAGTCACGACCGAGTACTTTAGGTTTGTCTACCTGAATAATACATGCCTCTGTAGTAGTTCTTCTCCATGGTATACGATGGTAATGGTATCATCTCTGTACTTAAGATAATTACGTTAAAGGGATGGCGGGACAACGAAAGACTGCCATACACGTACACTACAGTTAAACCTCGCTATCTCGAAATTAAACAACTTTGAGATAAAGGGTATTGAAATCCACAAGTATATGCCGATTCGTACCAAAAGTTCCTTCGCTTTATATATTAAATGCGATTTTGGGTTCATAGTTATTCTATTTTCAAAGAAATCGACCATACTCTGTTGCCTACCGTTTTGCTTTTTTCTATGCATCTGAGAGTTTCATGAGCTTAAAGAAATATTTACGCTGAACTCGAACCAATTATATGTTTTTAATCAATTCATAAACAAGAGCACATGCATACTTTTAAGAAACAAAACAGGAACTTTTGTTAAATAGTTCAACATTATATAATTTATAAATGATGCAATCACGACGGCACGAAATTAGTACTTTCAAGTTTAAATGTTGTTATAGTGTTTCGTTTTGACTATACCGACAGTATTTTGAATTATAACTAAGGACTGTGGAGTCAAACATAAAGTACTGACATTCATTTTGCGTGTTTGCATGCTAAATTTGTTTGACCTCTGTGACTATCT
Organism: Mizuhopecten yessoensis; assembly: GCF_002113885.1. Lineage (NCBI taxonomy): Eukaryota > Metazoa > Mollusca > Bivalvia > Pectinida > Pectinidae > Mizuhopecten > Mizuhopecten yessoensis. The sequence continues at coordinate 1,371,784 of NW_018408629.1, forward strand.
CCATGACTAAATGTTTTTAGTTAATATATCAGTGTTAATGAAACTCACCTTTTAAACCGCTGTTTTTGTCATTGTAGGTTGGTTTTATTGTGTTGCTTATTTTCATTTTGTAATCTCATTAAGGTCCATTCAAAAATGACTGCATTATTATTTTATGATTTGGTGTTATAGGGCTATGTAGGTAGGGACTGGCCCAACCACCTGTCTTGCTACACGTTTTAGTGCAGTAGTCTGTAGATATTGTTATATCAACACTAACCTTTCTTACATAACTTTAGTGTATTTTAATTAGCCGACCTATATTTTATTCATATCTATTTGCATGTTATTGTTGTTTGTTTAATACTATACCTATGTTTGTCGCAGAAATAGCTCTACCGAGCTAACGTTTGTATGTTTATGGTATGCGACGTGAAATAAATATTCTTGTATCTTGTATCTTTGGTCCAGATTTGTAATGAAACGTGTATCAGCGCGATATATTTGGTGAAGTGTTATTTGTTTAAACCTTTTGTCTTTATCTTTCACCCCACGTACATTTTGTCGAGACTGTTAAAACTTAACAAAAAATAGATGACCGTTATAATACTAAACAAAAGAAAAAGGACATCTTGAATTTTCACAAAATATCGGAGACGAAACGGATAACCAGTTAAGGTTCAATTGTATTACACCATAACCGGCATATATATCTTCAGTCTTAACCTGTGAAATTATGTTGATAACCATATATCTAAGAGATATAATAATTTTACGTCTTCAGCAAACAGACGTAGAAAAATGATAGAAATAAGAGATATCTTTAAAAAGACAAACGGTAGAGTTTTCGTTTTACAATTAAACATTTGAAAAAGCTGCGTATCTCCTGACATTGAAACAATGGACCGGCGTTAAAAAAATCAATTATACAAACCATTCTTATCGTTCAACGGGAGATAACTCAAAAGTGCCAAAAGCATGTAGGATTCGATAGCATTTATGTGTATTACACGTACACTGCCTAATGAAGTATAGAGATGAAAAAGTGTTTGATATTGCTGATATTCTTGTGAAAGATAGATATTTTATCATTATTATGAGAGGTGCTAGGGAAAAGAAAAAAAAACATATGAGCATACTAAAAGTTCAATAAGCCCCCTTGAAGAGGCTGTAGTCACCCTAAAGTTTACCACGTTTTGTTTCTTGAATGACTTTCTGTCCCTTGTTGCATGTATCGATGCCGTGATGACTGATGTGACTTATTTGTAAATTGATCAACTCACCACTATGATTCCGGAAAAAGTTTTGCATATTTTGAAAACTTACGATTTGGAGCTCGCTAATTTAGACTGTTCTTTTGTTTTGAGTGAGAACACGGACAGTGTTTCCCTTACATTAAAATGGACAAAAGTAAGCATGCCATATTCGTAAACCAAATTTAATACTTCAAAAGCGAGTGACAGTGTGCAGGCACCTCCTGTTCAAATTACCAGGAAGCACAAGTCGCTGTCCCAACTCCGACATGACAGGAAACGAAGGAGGGAGTGGAAACAGAGGAAAAGGTCTTCCCATGAAAAGAAACCGATGTTTCCTGATCATTCACCATATCCACGAGAATCTACTGGTGAGCCGCCCATACACCATGAAGATAAACATATTTGTAATACTGTGAGTGTGGAACCAGTTTGTGAGAAACTTGATGCAAAACCCAAGGTTCAACATCAACAGCCAACTACTTTTGCCCCAGTTCTACATAATGCTATTGTTAATCATGTATCATCTCATTCTGTGCCGTCTACGGGACCACATTTGAAAGCTGCTAGGTCAGTACCGACATCAGTCCCTGAAGCATGTGTTTCTATTGACAGCAAGGACATGCTAGCATTTTAACAGGAAAAAGAAGCGATCTTCCTCAGAAGCTTGTGTATAGGTAGACATTTATCAAATGGAACACTATTATTAGCATAATGATTTGTGAATCTTACATCATGACATTCTAGAGGATACTTATTCATTTTTGATGGACGTTGTTCCCCAATGAAGCCTATAGTTACCTTGATCAACCATTAACATTTCAGTATATCGATATTTTGGCCAGAACTTAACTTTACCATATCCTGTTACTTCATTGTTGTGTTACTATAGCTGTCATTGCTGCACGTTTGTCGATTTTTGATAGTTATTCAATCATCTTGATTTCAAAGACACTTTTTTTTGGTACACGTCATGTGTAACTTACAAGTAGTTGTGTACATGAAACCGTATGTAAATTGTATAATCAGTTTATGTTTTGCCAATTTCGAATTAGTAAAACAAAACTTGATGCCAGTATAGCATTAGAATATATGTTATTGGGAAATGTAATTCTGTATATTCAATTGATGGTTGTTTAAAAAAATTAACTGGTCAATATTTGTTTTGCGGGGGAGATGTTATATACATGGTATATATTATATTATAACCATCAATAGAATATCCGGAATTTACCGTTTTTGTGTATTATGGTATTCCGTCTCCGTATCTTGGTTTTATGTTGTTTGACTTCCTGTTCCGGGAATAAAATGAAAAGTTGAAGAGTGAAATTGTTTCGATTCATCTGTTAATAATCCTCTCACATCGCAAACCCAGTACAATATGTCATTTCGTAGCATTAAGTTGGGTTTCAAAAGAGATTGACATGTTATAAGTCCGATGAACTATTTTGATGAAAACATCGGCTGTACTTTACCGGATGTTGACAGTGCCTTTCCCATGGATTGATGGTTTGACAAGCTTCAGTCATATTTACTGGATAATTTGATATATTGAGGGATTTGTGGACCTCTCTTCATTCATTCAGCTATTTCTTTTGGAAACTTTGTAATACTGACGAGAAACAGTGTGTATTCAGAAGAGGAGACCCATATTAATGAACTTCACACATGGAGGTATGCAGACAGCAGACCCGTGCAGTTTTGAGCCGGTAACACACGTGTGACATTTCATTAATGAATGACATTAATAGTTCATATACGGTGCTTAACACTGTTTGTGTGTATCTAAATATTAATTCATTTGGATTTATTGTTGCCATGTCTATTTTTGTGATCAGTGTGAACGTGTTTTTGTGAGCATGGAAAGTGGATTCCCCTGCCCTGCTAGTGATTTCCTACAGAAAGGTTAGTAACTTGGTATTTTTGGTTAGTTGAATTTATTTATATTTCAGAGTTTTCTTGACTATTCGATTGATTCTGGCTAACAGATATTGCTGACATTATTATACAGGTTGAGACATCATGACGACCTTACTCTGATGACATCTTTGTGTATGAATATATGTTGATGTTCTTGTGTGTCTGTTACTTGTGTGTTGCACTTATGCGCTTGCGACTTGTAGCATTTTGCTTTTGAAAAACTTGGAGTAACGTGAGTCGCGACATAATAATTTCTTATAATTTTGTTTCGCGTTGACTGAAATTTGATTTTCTCTATATTGGTGTCATATTTCATTTTCATGAATTCTTGTGTATAATTTTGACATAGTGATCATAGTTATCTCCCTTTGATATCCACTTTTGATTATCCCCCTTGATTTTGTGCTAATTGTATATATATAGGTACAGGGTAGCTTATACTTCATACTTTGTTATCATTTATTGACAATTATCCATACTTTTGGACTTTGAAAATTTCATTTCATATTATTAGGTGATTATTCTATATAGGCTTATTAGGTTATTATTTTCAGTTTGTTTACACATTGAATTTATTTATTATTTTGTCACTGATTGCACTGATACTGCTCAATCATTCTTTAGTATTTTGGATATTTCAGTATATATTATTTGTCTTTTTGTGATTTCTGTTTACATTGTACTCATTTGATCTGATTTAATTTTGGTTTTTTCATTTCTCTTCTAGTTTTGTTGTAAATTTCATATTTCAGGAAAATCTTTTGGACTTTGAATTCTTGTATTTATTTTGTATTTATCATTTTTTTCTGGCTTTTTGATTCGGAAAACAGTTTGGACGTTGCGGATTCAATGTGTGTATTTGTACATTCATGAACTTTGATATTTGTCTACAGGATTTATTCTCACTTTGGATTTCATGATTGTGTTATTTGTGTTACTCTGTTTGTGTTCATTGTGTGATATTTCAACTATGGCTGAAGGCAGTGAGGAGCAGGTGGCACATTTATTGGAGGCATTTTCGAGCATGGACCTCAAACCTAACTTGGAGTCTAAGGATGCTGCAGCTAAATGGTTAGCTGATCTATTATCAGGAGGAGCCAAATCCAAAAATCCCAATGTAAAATTAGAAGTGTTGGATCCTTCACCACAGGCAGACGTTCAAGGTCATCAAGAGGATGCTGCACCTCCCAGTAACCAATCAAGTGTTTCATACAATGTTCCAAAGATCTCCATATTCTCAGGATGTTCTCAAGTTCCTAATGGAGAGGTCTCCTATGACCAATGGATATATGAGGTCAAGATGTTACAGCGAGATGGTGTATACAAAGATCATGCTATTTTTCAGGCTGTGAGAAGATCCTTGGGAGGAGAAGCAGGAAAAACAGCGATGAGACTTGGTTCTTCAGCAACACTTCAACAGGTACTGGACAAGCTGGTCAGCAACTATGGTAATATTGCTGCTACTGAGGATTTACTTGCCAAGTTTTACTCTGCCAAGCAAACAGATACAGAGGATGTGACATCATGGGCTGGCAGACTAGAAGATATACTAGACAAGGCTAGGACCAGATGCGAACTTACTCCAACACAAGTGTCAGAGATGTTGCGTACCAAATTCTGGCGAGGACTTAAGAAGTCATTACGTGACATCACCGGTTATAAGTTCGATACCATCTTAGACTATGACAAGCTGCGTATTGCTGTTCGACAGATTGAGCAAGCAGATTCTTCACCTGAGAAGCCCAAGACTGCTAAAGTAGCCATTCACCACAGTGATGACATTAAAGAAATGAAAGCTTTGGTAAAAGATTTAACTTCTGAGATGTCTAAGTTGAAGAAGGACATATCCACTTTACAACAGAGTAGGAATCTTTCCAGTTATGGTCAACAGTCCACTTATGGGGCACGTCAGGGTTATCAAGCATCACCTCAGGAACACACTCAGAATAGGAGGCAAGTTGTGCCATTTAGAAGAAATACTGATGGAAATGGACCGCTCTGCTGGAGATGTGGACAATCTGGACATATGAGACGTGATTGCCATGTGAATTTGGAGCACAGCAGGAAGTCTTTAAACGTTCAGATGCCTACAGGCCAGGGGCACCAGTAGGCATGATCAGTCAGCAATGCCCTAACGTTCGGAAGGATAATACTGAGTTAGTTGGAGACTGCAGTGAGGAAGAGCTTAAGATTGCAGGAGTGTGTACCACTGCATTACTAGACACAGGGTCAGCTGTAAGCACTGTTAGTCGACATTTGTATGATACTTACCTCAGTCATTTGCCACTTCAGTGCCTTGACAACATATTGGATATCGAATGTGCTGGAGGAGAGACATTACCCTATGATGGATTTATCAAGGCTGACATTGAGACTGGGATCGACGGTCATACTTCATCGTTGCCAGGGTTGTTACTTGTTGTGCCGGATACCAGGTATAATTCCAAAGTGCCAGTTTTGGTTGGTACCAACATCTTGACAGGTATCATGGATGCATGTAAGTATGTTTACGGAGACAGATTGTTGAAGGGAGCTTCTCTCTCAACATCCTGGTATATCACTTTCAGATGTATGGCACTACGACAGCGAAACTTGGTACGGAATAATTTTCGTCTTGGACTTGTCAAGAGTGCAGAGGGTACTGCAGTTCAGATATCGCCAAATAGCCAGGTAACCATTAATGGCTTTGTGGATCGTCAAGTGGAGCATACACCAACTAGTGCTTATCTCACAGTATCTGAGGAGTCATCATTGATGGATGATTTAGATATTTCGCCAAGCCTTATTCAATACCGCTATAGAAGGACTGGTGTTGTTTTTGTGATCATATCGAACATCACAACCAGGAATGTTACCATACAGCCTCGAGCTGTGTTATGTGAACTTCAGCCGGTTAAGGTAGAAGGATGTTTACAGGATGTTAACACAGAATCAATTGATGCTCCTACATCTAAAGATACAGATATGGATTCCCTACTACAGCTGATGAAGTTTGATGACAGACTTACTGAAGAGGAGTTATCCAGTGGAAAGCAAATGATTTCTAGTTTCCCAGATATATTTTCCAAGGATGATTTGGATCTTGGTCATTCCTCAGCTGTTCATCACCGCATAGAAATTACAGATGAGGTGCCATTCAAACAACGTCATCGGCGTATTCCACCTGCCATGCTTAGTGAAGTTCGTGATCACCTACACCAACTCTTGACAATCGGAGTCATACGTCGATCACATTCACCCTGGGCATCAGCAGTTGTATTAGTTCGGAAAAAGGATGGTCGCTTGAGAATGTGCATAGATTACCGACAGCTGAATCTTAGGTCTATAAAAGATGCTTATGCTCTTCCTAGGGTGGAAGAAATTTTGGACTCTATATCAGGTTGTGACTACTTTTCTACGCTTGATATGAAGAGTGGTTACCATCAAGTGGAACTTCACGAGGACCACAAACAACGGACTGCTTTCACTATTGGGCCTTTATGTTTTTATGAGTTTAATCGGATGCCGTTCGGATTAGTGAATGCTCCAGCCACATACCAGAGATTAATGGAGGAATGTCTGGGAGAGCTACATACCACCATTTGTTTTGTATATATTGATGACATTATTGTGTTTTCCAAGACATTCAGTGAACATCTTGACCGACTGCAGATGGTATTCGACAAGATCAGATGTCATGGTCTGAAGTTGGCTCCACAGAAGTGTTCATACTTCAAGAAGAAAGTGAAGTTTCTTGGCTTCATAGTGTCAGCCGATGGCATTGAAGCGGATCCAGACAAAGTGCAAAAGATCGTGGACTGGCCTAAACCTTCTTGCCCTGAGGATGTAAGAAGGTTTCTAGGATTCTGTGGTTATTACCGCAAATTTGTGAAAGGATTTTCAGCAATTGTGAAACCATTGAATGGACTGTTACCTCCTACACGGAACAAAGGCCACTCAAAGAAGTCGGACTTACCTGGGTGGAAGTGGGAAAAAGAACAGGAAACAGCATTTCAGACCTTGAAGGATATTTTATCTTCACCTCCCATTCTTGGCTATCCGGTATATGACTTGCCATTTGAAGTGCATACCGATGCAAGTGGAAAAGGTCTTGGAGCCATTCTCTACCAGCAGCAAGATGGTAGATCACGTGTCATCGCTTATGCCAGCAGGGGTGTAACAAAATCTAAGAGGAATTACCCTGCACATAAATTGGAATTCCTTGCCTTGAAATGGGCCGTAACCGACAAATTTGCAGATTATCTGTATGGAAGGACGTTTACGGTAACCACAGATAATAACCCTATGACGTACGTTTTGACCACTTCCAAGTTAGATGCAACCGGACATCGGTGGTTAGCTGCGTTATCTGCATATGATTTCAACATCATTTATAAGCCAGGAAGGACCAATACAGGTGCGGATATCTTGTCAAGATTACCTTGCCATTTTGATGGAGAGGAGCAGTCTACAGCCGTGAGTGATATCTCTCTGGATTCGGTCAAGGCCATATGTAGTTCTGTTCAGCAGCCAGTGTCTTTGATTGAGACTGTTTCCATGTCTACTGCCGTTTTTGATGGTCATTGCATGGACACCGACCAGGATCTTCAGGAAATGTCTTCTAGAGACTGGAGACGGGCACAGGATAGAGACCCAGCACTTCGATATTGGATATTCTGTGTCAAAAACAGCAGGAAACCTGACAAAAGACAATTGGATCCTGCNATTTTCAGCAATTGTGAAACCATTGAATGGACTGTTACCTCCTACACGGAACAAAGGCCACTCAAAGAAGTCGGACTTACCTGGGTGGAAGTGGGAAAAAGAACAGGAAACAGCATTTCAGACCTTGAAGGATATTTTATCTTCACCTCCCATTCTTGGCTATCCGGTATATGACTTGCCATTTGAGGTGCATACCGATGCAAGCGGGAAAGGTCTTGGAGCCATTCTCTACCAGCAGCAAGATGGTAGATTACGTGTCATCGCTTATGCCAGCAGGGGTGTGACAAAATCTGAGAGGAATTACCCTGCACATAAACTGGAATCCCTTGCCTTGAAATGGGCCGTAACCGACAAATTTTCAGATTATCTGTATGGAAGGAAGTTTACGGTAACCACAGATAATAACCCTCTGACGTACGTTTTGACCACTGCCAAGTTAGATGCAACCGGACATCGGTGGTTAGCTGCGTTATCTGCATATGATTTCAACATCATTTATAAGCCAGGAAGGACCAATACAGTTGCGGATATCTTGTCAAGATTACCTTGCCATTTTGATGGAGAGGAGCAGTCTACATCCGTGAGTGATATCTCTCTGGATTCGGTCAAGGCCATATGTAGTTCTGTTCAGCAGCCAGTGTCTTTGATTGAGACTGTTTCCATGTCTACTGCAGTTTTTGATGGTCATTGCATGGACACCGACCAGGATCTTCAGGAATTGTCTTCTAGAGACTGGAGACGGGCACAGGATAGAGACCCAGCACTTCGACACTGGATATTCTGTGTCAAAAACAGCAGGAAACCTGACAAAAGACAATTGGATCCTGATCAGCAAGCTATGTTGCGATCATTTGACAGGTTGAAGATTGAGAGGGGTGTACTGTACCGTGGAGTTACAGAAGATGGAGCAACACGGAAGCAGCTTGTGTTACCTTCTGCTTACCGGAAACAGGCATTATATGGTCTCCATAATTCTGTTGGACACCCTGGTCGTGATCGGACATTGTCGTTGTTGCAGGAGAGATTCTATTGGCCGGGAATGAACCAGGACGCGGAGAGATGGGTGAAAAGCCGACGCTGTGTGTCAAGGAAGGCTGTTACTCAGAAGGCACCATTAGTGAATATTCAAACGACGCAGCCACTAGAGCTAGTGTGCATGGATTTTCTCACTTTAGGAGGATTCCAACACATTCTCGTCGTGACCGACCACTTCACGAAATAAGCCCAAGCCATTCCGACGAAAACCAGACGGACAAGACCACAGCGGAAGCCTTCTTTTATAACTTCGTGGTGCATTATGGAATGCCTCGACGGATACACTCTGACCAAGGTGCCAATTTCGTTGGAGAGTTAATCCATCAGCTATGTGCCATGGCCAACATCAAGAAGAGTAGGACTACGCCTTACCACCCGATGGGTAATGGAAGTTGTGAAAGATTCAACAGAACGTTGCTTGGGATGTTGGGTACTTTGGATCCGAAGGAGAAAGGGGACTGGAAAAGGCACGTTGGTCCGCTTGTTCATGCATACAACAGCATCCGGCATGATAGCACAAGCTACTCGCCCTTCTTCTTGTTTGGCAGGCATCCCAGGTTACCTATCGACTTGGCATTCGGAGTAGATATAGGAGGAAAACATCAAACTCTTTCAGGATATGTCTCATCGCTTCGTGATAATCTGAAGAAGGCATATAACTTAGCCAGGAGTCATACAGCTTCCGCATCAAAGCACCAGAAGAAGATTACGACAGAAGAGCCAGAGCGGCTGATTTACAAGACGGGGAGTACTAGTGCGGATTGTGGCTTTCGAGGGCAAACATAAGATTTCCGATAAGTGGGAAGCGGAAGATTATGTGGTTCTCCGTCAGCCAAATCCGGATGTTCCTGTGTATGTTGTAAAGAGATGTAATGGTGATGGGAAGGAAAGGACTTTACACCGTAATTTACTTTTACCTATCGACTTTCTTCATGATGGAAACGAGACGAACCAGGAAAAGAAAACTACATCAGAAACATAAGTTACTAAGAAGAGGACACAGACTAAGCCAGAGGATACAGGTAATTTATCGGAGTACGACTCTGATGAAGATGTCGACAAATCTGTCGTCATTTTGGATACTTTACAGGGCCCGCTATCGGACATGGAGAATGGGATTCTAGCAAGTCCCAAGGAGGATACTCCGGAACCTGATAGTCCTGAAGATGGGGCTGCTCAGTCTGCAAATGGCGACGACCATATTCAGTCTGAGGCAGTGGATGTAGCACCACCAGGTGACGACCAAGTCTCCAGGAACGACGAGGCTGGAGGTGCTACGATCCAGGAAGAAGATGGAGATGTGGATGAACCACAGGTACCTACGCCAGCTCCCAGAAGATCTGTGAGGGCAAGGCAACCTCCTCTCTGGCAACGATCAGGAGAGTTCGTGATGAGCCAAGTGTGTCCCGGTACGTCAACGGATTGGATCACGAGAGCTGAGTATTTACAAAGCCTTGTTGAGCGTGGAATGCTTGCTCCAGACCGAGTATCTGATGCTCTAGTAAGGATTGTTTGTGGAGATAATCTTCCTGTGATGTGATTTGATTATGGTTTGTACGCTGAGCTCTATTTTGTTTTATGTCATAAATGTTATATAGGAATATGGTTTCCTTCATGATTTAGTATCGTCTGTATGATTTGTACGATATCTAGAAAGTGCATTGATTTGTGTTGTTTTAACTTGATTCCATCTTTTATTCATGTTGC